>NC_089837.1:9453387-9670887 GCF_035609145.1 Eleutherodactylus coqui
TTGCACTGACACCAAAAACCTAGGAAGCAGCTGCACGCATATCTGGCTAAACCTTCGATAGCTCAGCTGGTAGAGCGGAGGACTGTAGTAGCTAGTTAGCAATCCTTAGGTCGCTGGTTCGATCGGCTCGAAGGATGCTTTTTGAGTGTCCGATAACCTTGCATGCTTCAACTTGGAGGCTCTCTTGCACAGACTTTGCAGCTGCATACCTCCTGGCCGCACTCTTTTTGAGCCTGACCGCACAACCATTGGCCTCTGGAGAGAGTGTTAACAAGAATACTTCAAAACAAGAGAAACAATGCGTTGGCGGGAATCGAACCCGGGTCAACTGCTTGGAAGGCAGCTATGCTCACCACTATACCACCAACGCCATAGAATTCGCACCACTTCTCAATCGTGAAAATGCAACTCTCACCCTAGTGTGACTAAAGCCAACTCTTCTGCTTCGTTAGTGGCTTGACAACAGTCAGACGGTAATGTGGCTTCTCGTAAGAGAGGTTTAAGCAGCAGCAGAGTGGCCGCAGCGGGAGCGTGCTGGGCCCCATAACCCAGAGGTCGATGGATCGAAACCATCCTCTGCTAGGCGCAGAGTTTTGTATTTTTCATGCTCCCAGGAAAGAAGGCTACCCCAAAAATTCACTGTCTCGTTCTTTCAGGCCACCCAAAGCCAGCAAACTCCACTGTCCTTTATATTTCAAGGCACCAAAAAATCCACACTTAAAAAAAAAAAAAAAAAAGAAACCTTTCTTCTCCCATGGTCAAAGCTTGGTTTAGGCATGATAACATGACTGCGGTGTGACCCGAGTGCCAGAAGGCCAGCAACCGTAGAGGGGGATTAGCTCAAATGGTAGAGCGCTCGCTTAGCATGCGAGAGGTAGCGGATCGATGCCCGCATCCTCCAAAACTTCCACTTGGCACTACCTTCAAATGAAGGGCCAACTTCTTTTTAGTTGGCACATGACACAAAACCTAGGAAGCAGCTGCACGCATATCTGGCTAAACCTTCGATAGCTCAGCTGGTAGAGCGGAGGACTGTAGTAGCTAGTTAGCAATCCTTAGGTCGCTGGTTCGATTCCGGCTCGAAGGATGCTTTTGAGTGTCCGATAACCTTGCATGCTTCAACTTGGAGGCTCTCTTGCACAGACTTTGCAGCTGCATACCTCCTGGCCGCACTCTTTTTGAGCCTGACCGCACAACCATTGGCCTCTGGAGAGAGTGTTAACAAGAATACTTCAAAACAAGAGAAACAATGCGTTGGCCGGGAATCGAACCCGGGTCAATCTGCTTGGAAGGCAGCTATGCTCACCACTATACCACCAACGCCATAGAATTCGCACCACTTCTCAATCGTGAAAATGCAACTCTCACCCCTAGTGTGACTAAAGCCAACTCTTCTGCTTCGTTAGTGGCTTGACAACAGTCAGACGGTAATGTGGCTTCTCGTAAGAGAGGTTTAAGCAGCAGCAGAGTGGCGCAGCGGGAGCGTGCTGGGCCCATAACCCAGAGGTCGATGGATCGAAACCATCCTCTGCTAGGCGGCAGAGTTTTGTATTTTTCATGCTCCCAGGAAAAAGGTACCCCAAAAATTCACTGTCTCGTTCTTTCAGGCCACCCAAAGCCCAGCAAACTCCACTGTCCTTTATATTTCAAGGCACCAAAAAATCCACACTTAAAAAAAAAAAAAAAAAAAGAAACCTTTCTTCTCCCATGGTCAAAGCTTGGTTTAGGCATGATAACATGACTGCGGTGTGACCCGAGTACCAGAAGCCAGCAACCGTAGAGGGGGATTAGCTCAAATGGTAAGAGCGCTCGCTTAGCATGCGAGAGGTAGCGGGATCGATGCCCGCATCCTCCAAAACTTCCACTTGGCACTACCTTCAAATGAAGGGCCAACTTCTTTTAGTTGGCACTGACACAAAAACCTAGGAAGCAGCTGCACGCATATCTGGCTAAACCTTCGATAGCTCAGCTGGTAGAGCGGAGGACTGTAGTAGCTAGTTAGCAAATCCTTAGGTCGCTGGTTCGTATTCCGGCTCGAAGGATGCTTTTGAGTGTCCGATAACCTTGCATGCTTCAACTTGGAGGCTCTCTTGCACAGACTTTGCAGCTGCATACCTCCTGGCCGCACTCTTTTTGAGCCTGACCGCACAACCATTGGCCTCTGGAGAGAGTGTTAACAAGAATACTTCAAAACAAGAGAAACAAATGCGTTGGCCGGGAATCGAACCCGGGTCAACTGCTTGGAAGGCAGCTATGCTCACCACTATACCACCAACGCCATAGAATTCGCACCACTTCTCAATCGTGAAAATGCAACTCTCACCCCTAGTGTGACTAAAGCCAACTCTTCTGCTTCGTTAGTGGCTTGACAACAGTCAGACGGTAATGTGGCTTCTCGTAAGAGAGGTTTAAGCAGCAGCAGAGTGGCGCAGCGGGAGCGTGCTGGGCCCATAACCCAGAGGTCGATGGATCGAAACCATTCTCTGCTAGGCGCAGAGTTTTGTATTTTTCATGCTCCCAGGAAAAAGGTACCCCAAAAATTCACTGTCTCGTTCTTTCAGGCCACCCAAAGCCCAGCAAACTCCACTGTCCTTTATATTTCAAGGCACCAAAAAATCCACACTTAAAAAAAAAAAAAAAAAAGAAACCTTTCTTCTCCCATGGTCAAAGCTTGGTTTAGGCATGATAACATGACTGCGGTGTGACCCGAGTGCCAGAAGCCAGCAACCGTAGAGGGGGATTAGCTCAAATGGTAGAGCGCTCGCTTAGCATGCGAGAGGTAGCGGGATCGATGCCCGCATCCTCCAAAACTTCCACTTGGCACTACCTTCAAATGAAGGGCCAACTTCTTTTTAATTGGCACTGACACAAAAACCTAGGAAGCAGCTGCACGCATATCTGGCTAAACCTTCGATAGCTCAGCTGGTAGAGCGGAGGACTGTAGTAGCTAGTTAGCAATCCTTAGGTCGCTGGTTCGATTCCGGCTCGAAGGATGCTTTTGAGTGTCCGATAACCTTGCATGCTTCAACTTGGAGGCTCTCTTGCACAGACTTTGCAGCTGCATACCTCCTGGCCGCACTCTTTTTGAGCCTGACCGCACAACCATTGGCCTCTGGAGAGAGTGTTAACAAGAATACTTCAAAACAAGAGAAACAATGCGTTGGCCGGGAATCGAACCCGGGTCAACTGCTTGGAAGGCAGCTATGCTCACCACTATACCACCAACGCCATAGAATTCGCACCACTTCTCAATCGTGAAAATGCAACTCTCACCCCTAGTGTGACTAAAGCCAACTCTTCTGCTTCGTTAGTGGCTTGACAACAGTCAGACGGTAATGTGGCTTCTCGTAAGAGAGGTTTAAGCAGCAGCAGAGTGGCGCAGCGGGAGCGTGCTGGGCCCATAACCCAGAGGTCGATGGATCGAAACCATCCTCTGCTAGGCGCAGAGTTTTGTATTTTTCATGCTCCCAGGAAAAAGGTACCCCAAAAATTCACTGTCTCGTTCTTTCAGGCCACCCAAAGCCCAGCAAACTCCACTGTCCTTTATATTTCAAGGCACCAAAAAATCCACACTTAAAAAAAAAAAAAAAAAAGAAACCTTTCTTCTCCCATGGTCAAAGCTTGGTTTAGGCATGATAACATGACTGCGGTGTGACCCGAGTGCCAGAAGCCAGCAACCGTAGAGGGGGATTAGCTCAAATGGTAGAGCGCTCGCTTAGCATGCGAGAGGTAGCGGGATCGATGCCCGCATCCTCCAAAACTTCCACTTGGCACTACCTTCAAATGAAGGGCCAACTTCTTTTTAGTTGGCACTGACACAAAAACCTAGGAAGCAGCTGCACGCATATCTGGCTAAACCTTCGATAGCTCAGCTGGTAGAGCGGAGGACTGTAGTAGCTAGTTAGCAATCCTTAGGTCGCTGGTTCGATTCCGGCTCGAAGGATGCTTTTGAGTGTCCGATAACCTTGCATGCTTCAACTTGGAGGCTCTCTTGCACAGACTTTGCAGCTGCATACCTCCTGGCCGCACTCTTTTTGAGCCTGACCGCACAACCATTGGCCTCTGGAGAGAGTGTTAACAAGAATACTTCAAAACAAGAGAAACAATGCGTTGGCCGGGAATCGAACCCGGGTCAACTGCTTGGAAGGCAGCTATGCTCACCACTATACCACCAACGCCATAGAATTCGCACCACTTCTCAATCGTGAAAATGCAACTCTCACCCCTAGTGTGACTAAAGCCAACTCTTCTGCTTCGTTAGTGGCTTGACAACAGTCAGACGGTAATGTGGCTTCTCGTAAGAGAGGTTTAAGCAGCAGCAGAGTGGCGCAGCGGGAGCGTGCTGGGCCCATAACCCAGAGGTCGATGGATCGAAACCATCCTCTGCTAGGCGCAGAGTTTTGTATTTTTCATGCTCCCAGGAAAAAGGTACCCCAAAAATTCACTGTCTCGTTCTTTCAGGCCACCCAAAGCCCAGCAAACTCCACTGTCCTTTATATTTCAAGGCACCAAAAAATCCACACTTAAAAAAAAAAAAAAAAAAGAAACCTTTCTTCTCCCATGGTCAAAGCTTGGTTTAGGCATGATAACATGACTGCGGTGTGACCCGAGTACCAGAAGCCAGCAACCGTAGAGGGGGATTAGCTCAAATGGTAGAGCGCTCGCTTAGCATGCGAGAGGTAGCGGGATCGATGCCCGCATCCTCCAAAACTTCCACTTGGCACTACCTTCAAATGAAGGGCCAACTTCTTTTTAGTTGGCACTGACACAAAAACCTAGGAAGCAGCTGCACGCATATCTGGCTAAACCTTCGATAGCTCAGCTGGTAGAGCGGAGGACTGTAGTAGCTAGTTAGCAATCCTTAGGTCGCTGGTTCGATTCCGGCTCGAAGGATGCTTTTGAGTGTCCGATAACCTTGCATGCTTCAACTTGGAGGCTCTCTTGCACAGACTTTGCAGCTGCATACCTCCTGGCCGCACTCTTTTTGAGCCTGACCGCACAACCATTGGCCTCTGGAGAGAGTGTTAACAAGAATACTTCAAAACAAGAGAAACAATGCGTTGGCCGGGAATCGAACCCGGGTCAACTGCTTGGAAGGCAGCTATGCTCACCACTATACCACCAACGCCATAGAATTCGCACCACTTCTCAATCGTGAAAATGCAACTCTCACCCCTAGTGTGACTAAAGCCAACTCTTCTGCTTCGTTAGTGGCTTGACAACAGTCAGACGGTAATGTGGCTTCTCGTAAGAGAGGTTTAAGCAGCAGCAGAGTGGCGCAGCGGGAGCGTGCTGGGCCCATAACCCAGAGGTCGATGGATCGAAACCATCCTCTGCTAGGCGCAGAGTTTTGTATTTTTCATGCTCCCAGGAAAAAGGTACCCCAAAAATTCACTGTCTCGTTCTTTCAGGCCACCCAAAGCCCAGCAAACTCCACTGTCCTTTATATTTCAAGGCACCAAAAAATCCACACTTAAAAAAAAAAAAAAAAAAGAAACCTTTCTTCTCCCATGGTCAAAGCTTGGTTTAGGCATGATAACATGACTGCGGTGTGACCCGAGTGCCAGAAGCCAGCAACCGTAGAGGGGGATTAGCTCAAATGGTAGAGCGCTCGCTTAGCATGCGAGAGGTAGCGGGATCGATGCCCGCATCCTCCAAAACTTCCACTTGGCACTACCTTCAAATGAAGGGCCAACTTCTTTTTAGTTGGCACTGACACAAAAACCTAGGAAGCAGCTGCACGCATATCTGGCTAAACCTTCGATAGCTCAGCTGGTAGAGCGGAGGACTGTAGTAGCTAGTTAGCAATCCTTAGGTCGCTGGTTCGATTCCGGCTCGAAGGATGCTTTTGAGTGTCCGATAACCTTGCATGCTTCAACTTGGAGGCTCTCTTGCACAGACTTTGCAGCTGCATACCTCCTGGCCGCACTCTTTTTGAGCCTGACCGCACAACCATTGGCCTCTGGAGAGAGTGTTAACAAGAATACTTCAAAACAAGAGAAACAATGCGTTGGCCGGGAATCGAACCCGGGTCAACTGCTTGGAAGGCAGCTATGCTCACCACTATACCACCAACGCCATAGAATTCGCACCACTTCTCAATCGTGAAAATGCAACTCTCACCCCTAGTGTGACTAAAGCCAACTCTTCTGCTTCGTTAGTGGCTTGACAACAGTCAGACGGTAATGTGGCTTCTCGTAAGAGAGGTTTAAGCAGCAGCAGAGTGGCGCAGCGGGAGCGTGCTGGGCCCATAACCCAGAGGTCGATGGATCGAAACCATCCTCTGCTAGGCGCAGAGTTTTGTATTTTTCATGCTCCCAGGAAAAAGGTACCCCAAAAATTCACTGTCTCGTTCTTTCAGGCCACCCAAAGCCCAGCAAACTCCACTGTCCTTTATATTTCAAGGCACCAAAAAATCCACACTTAAAAAAAAAAAAAAAAAAGAAACCTTTCTTCTCCCATGGTCAAAGCTTGGTTTAGGCATGATAACATGACTGCGGTGTGACCCGAGTGCCAGAAGCCAGCAACCGTAGAGGGGGATTAGCTCAAATGGTAGAGCGCTCGCTTAGCATGCGAGAGGTAGCGGGATCGATGCCCGCATCCTCCAAAACTTCCACTTGGCACTACCTTCAAATGAAGGGCCAACTTCTTTTTAGTTGGCACTGACACAAAAACCTAGGAAGCAGCTGCACGCATATCTGGCTAAACCTTCGATAGCTCAGCTGGTAGAGCGGAGGACTGTAGTAGCTAGTTAGCAATCCTTAGGTCGCTGGTTCGATTCCGGCTCGAAGGATGCTTTTGAGTGTCCGATAACCTTGCATGCTTCAACTTGGAGGCTCTCTTGCACAGACTTTGCAGCTGCATACCTCCTGGCCGCACTCTTTTTGAGCCTGACCGCACAACCATTGGCCTCTGGAGAGAGTGTTAACAAGAATACTTCAAAACAAGAGAAACAATGCGTTGGCCGGGAATCGAACCCGGGTCAACTGCTTGGAAGGCAGCTATGCTCACCACTATACCACCAACGCCATAGAATTCGCACCACTTCTCAATCGTGAAAATGCAACTCTCACCCCTAGTGTGACTAAAGCCAACTCTTCTGCTTCGTTAGTGGCTTGACAACAGTCAGACGGTAATGTGGCTTCTCGTAAGAGAGGTTTAAGCAGCAGCAGAGTGGCGCAGCGGGAGCGTGCTGGGCCCATAACCCAGAGGTCGATGGATCGAAACCATCCTCTGCTAGGCGCAGAGTTTTGTATTTTTCATGCTCCCAGGAAAAAGGTACCCCAAAAATTCACTGTCTCGTTCTTTCAGGCCACCCAAAGCCCAGCAAACTCCACTGTCCTTTATATTTCAAGGCACCAAAAAATCCACACTTAAAAAAAAAAAAAAAAAAGAAACCTTTCTTCTCCCATGGTCAAAGCTTGGTTTAGGCATGATAACATGACTGCGGTGTGACCCGAGTGCCAGAAGCCAGCAACCGTAGAGGGGGATTAGCTCAAATGGTAGAGCGCTCGCTTAGCATGCGAGAGGTAGCGGGATCGATGCCCGCATCCTCCAAAACTTCCACTTGGCACTACCTTCAAATGAAGGGCCAACTTCTTTTTAGTTGGCACTGACACAAAAACCTAGGAAGCAGCTGCACGCATATCTGGCTAAACCTTCGATAGCTCAGCTGGTAGAGCGGAGGACTGTAGTAGCTAGTTAGCAATCCTTAGGTCGCTGGTTCGATTCCGGCTCGAAGGATGCTTTTGAGTGTCCGATAACCTTGCATGCTTCAACTTGGAGGCTCTCTTGCACAGACTTTGCAGCTGCATACCTCCTGGCCGCACTCTTTTTGAGCCTGACCGCACAACCATTGGCCTCTGGAGAGAGTGTTAACAAGAATACTTCAAAACAAGAGAAACAATGCGTTGGCCGGGAATCGAACCCGGGTCAACTGCTTGGAAGGCAGCTATGCTCACCACTATACCACCAACGCCATAGAATTCGCACCACTTCTCAATCGTGAAAATGCAACTCTCACCCCTAGTGTGACTAAAGCCAACTCTTCTGCTTCGTTAGTGGCTTGACAACAGTCAGACGGTAATGTGGCTTCTCGTAAGAGAGGTTTAAGCAGCAGCAGAGTGGCGCAGCGGGAGCGTGCTGGGCCCATAACCCAGAGGTCGATGGATCGAAACCATCCTCTGCTAGGCGCAGAGTTTTGTATTTTTCATGCTCCCAGGAAAAAGGTACCCCAAAAATTCACTGTCTCGTTCTTTCAGGCCACCCAAAGCCCAGCAAACTCCACTGTCCTTTATATTTCAAGGCACCAAAAAATCCACACTTAAAAAAAAAAAAAAAAAAGAAACCTTTCTTCTCCCATGGTCAAAGCTTGGTTTAGGCATGATAACATGACTGCGGTGTGACCCGAGTGCCAGAAGCCAGCAACCGTAGAGGGGGATTAGCTCAAATGGTAGAGCGCTCGCTTAGCATGCGAGAGGTAGCGGGATCGATGCCCGCATCCTCCAAAACTTCCACTTGGCACTACCTTCAAATGAAGGGCCAACTTCTTTTTAGTTGGCACTGACACAAAAACCTAGGAAGCAGCTGCACGCATATCTGGCTAAACCTTCGATAGCTCAGCTGGTAGAGCGGAGGACTGTAGTAGCTAGTTAGCAATCCTTAGGTCGCTGGTTCGATTCCGGCTCGAAGGATGCTTTTGAGTGTCCGATAACCTTGCATGCTTCAACTTGGAGGCTCTCTTGCACAGACTTTGCAGCTGCATACCTCCTGGCCGCACTCTTTTTGAGCCTGACCGCACAACCATTGGCCTCTGGAGAGAGTGTTAACAAGAATACTTCAAAACAAGAGAAACAATGCGTTGGCCGGGAATCGAACCCGGGTCAACTGCTTGGAAGGCAGCTATGCTCACCACTATACCACCAACGCCATAGAATTCGCACCACTTCTCAATCGTGAAAATGCAACTCTCACCCCTAGTGTGACTAAAGCCAACTCTTCTGCTTCGTTAGTGGCTTGACAACAGTCAGACGGTAATGTGGCTTCTCGTAAGAGAGGTTTAAGCAGCAGCAGAGTGGCGCAGCGGGAGCGTGCTGGGCCCATAACCCAGAGGTCGATGGATCGAAACCATCCTCTGCTAGGCGCAGAGTTTTGTATTTTTCATGCTCCCAGGAAAAAGGTACCCCAAAAATTCACTGTCTCGTTCTTTCAGGCCACCCAAAGCCCAGCAAACTCCACTGTCCTTTATATTTCAAGGCACCAAAAAATCCACACTTAAAAAAAAAAAAAAAAAAGAAACCTTTCTTCTCCCATGGTCAAAGCTTGGTTTAGGCATGATAACATGACTGCGGTGTGACCCGAGTGCCAGAAGCCAGCAACCGTAGAGGGGGATTAGCTCAAATGGTAGAGCGCTCGCTTAGCATGCGAGAGGTAGCGGGATCGATGCCCGCATCCTCCAAAACTTCCACTTGGCACTACCTTCAAATGAAGGGCCAACTTCTTTTTAGTTGGCACTGACACAAAAACCTAGGAAGCAGCTGCACGCATATCTGGCTAAACCTTCGATAGCTCAGCTGGTAGAGCGGAGGACTGTAGTAGCTAGTTAGCAATCCTTAGGTCGCTGGTTCGATTCCGGCTCGAAGGATGCTTTTGAGTGTCCGATAACCTTGCATGCTTCAACTTGGAGGCTCTCTTGCACAGACTTTGCAGCTGCATACCTCCTGGCCGCACTCTTTTTGAGCCTGACCGCACAACCATTGGCCTCTGGAGAGAGTGTTAACAAGAATACTTCAAAACAAGAGAAACAATGCGTTGGCCGGGAATCGAACCCGGGTCAACTGCTTGGAAGGCAGCTATGCTCACCACTATACCACCAACGCCATAGAATTCGCACCACTTCTCAATCGTGAAAATGCAACTCTCACCCCTAGTGTGACTAAAGCCAACTCTTCTGCTTCGTTAGTGGCTTGACAACAGTCAGACGGTAATGTGGCTTCTCGTAAGAGAGGTTTAAGCAGCAGCAGAGTGGCGCAGCGGGAGCGTGCTGGGCCCATAACCCAGAGGTCGATGGATCGAAACCATCCTCTGCTAGGCGCAGAGTTTTGTATTTTTCATGCTCCCAGGAAAAAGGTACCCCAAAAATTCACTGTCTCGTTCTTTCAGGCCACCCAAAGCCCAGCAAACTCCACTGTCCTTTATATTTCAAGGCACCAAAAAATCCACACTTAAAAAAAAAAAAAAAAAAGAAACCTTTCTTCTCCCATGGTCAAAGCTTGGTTTAGGCATGATAACATGACTGCGGTGTGACCCGAGTGCCAGAAGCCAGCAACCGTAGAGGGGGATTAGCTCAAATGGTAGAGCGCTCGCTTAGCATGCGAGAGGTAGCGGGATCGATGCCCGCATCCTCCAAAACTTCCACTTGGCACTACCTTCAAATGAAGGGCCAACTTCTTTTTAGTTGGCACTGACACAAAAACCTAGGAAGCAGCTGCACGCATATCTGGCTAAACCTTCGATAGCTCAGCTGGTAGAGCGGAGGACTGTAGTAGCTAGTTAGCAATCCTTAGGTCGCTGGTTCGATTCCGGCTCGAAGGATGCTTTTGAGTGTCCGATAACCTTGCATGCTTCAACTTGGAGGCTCTCTTGCACAGACTTTGCAGCTGCATACCTCCTGGCCGCACTCTTTTTGAGCCTGACCGCACAACCATTGGCCTCTGGAGAGAGTGTTAACAAGAATACTTCAAAACAAGAGAAACAATGCGTTGGCCGGGAATCGAACCCGGGTCAACTGCTTGGAAGGCAGCTATGCTCACCACTATACCACCAACGCCATAGAATTCGCACCACTTCTCAATCGTGAAAATGCAACTCTCACCCCTAGTGTGACTAAAGCCAACTCTTCTGCTTCGTTAGTGGCTTGACAACAGTCAGACGGTAATGTGGCTTCTCGTAAGAGAGGTTTAAGCAGCAGCAGAGTGGCGCAGCGGGAGCGTGCTGGGCCCATAACCCAGAGGTCGATGGATCGAAACCATCCTCTGCTAGGCGCAGAGTTTTGTATTTTTCATGCTCCCAGGAAAAAGGTACCCCAAAAATTCACTGTCTCGTTCTTTCAGGCCACCCAAAGCCCAGCAAACTCCACTGTCCTTTATATTTCAAGGCACCAAAAAATCCACACTTAAAAAAAAAAAAAAAAAGAAACCTTTCTTCTCCCATGGTCAAAGCTTGGTTTAGGCATGATAACATGACTGCGGTGTGACCCGAGTGCCAGAAACCAGCAACCGTAGAGGGGGATTAGCTCAAATGGTAGAGCGCTCGCTTAGCATGCGAGAGGTAGCTGGATCGATGCCCGCATCCTCCAAAACTTCCACTTGGCACTACCTTCAAATGAAGGGCCAACTTCTTTTTAGTTGGCACTGACACAAAAACCTAGGAAGCAGCTGCACGCATATCTGGCTAAACCTTCGATAGCTCAGCTGGTAGAGCGGAGGACTGTAGTAGCTAGTTAGCAATCCTTAGGTCGCTGGTTCGATTCCGGCTCGAAGGATGCTTTTGAGTGTCCGATAACCTTGCATGCTTCAACTTGGAGGCTCTCTTGCACAGACTTTGCAGCTGCATACCTCCTGGCCGCACTCTTTTTGAGCCTGACCGCACAACCATTGGAGAGAGTGTTAACAAGAATACTTCAAAACAAGAGAAACAATGCGTTGGCCGGGAATCGAACCCGGGTCAACTGCTTGGAAGGCAGCTATGCTCACCACTATACCACCAACGCCATAGAATTCGCACCACTTCTCAATCGTGAAAATGCAACTCTCACCCCTAGTGTGACTAAAGCCAACTCTTCTGCTTCGTTAGTGGCTTGACAACAGTCAGACGGTAATGTGGCTTCTCGTAAGAGAGGTTTAAGCAGCAGCAGAGTGGCGCAGCGGGAGCGTGCTGGGCCCATAACCCAGAGGTCGATGGATCGAAACCATCCTCTGCTAGGCGCAGAGTTTTGTATTTTTCATGCTCCCAGGAAAAAGGTACCCCAAAAATTCACTGTCTCGTTCTTTCAGGCCACCCAAAGCCCAGCAAACTCCACTGTCCTTTATATTTCAAGGCACCAAAAAATCCACACTTAAAAAAAAAAAAAAAAAGAAACCTTTCTTCTCCCATGGTCAAAGCTTGGTTTAGGCATGATAACATGACTGCGGTGTGACCCGAGTGCCAGAAGCCAGCAACCGTAGAGGGGGATTAGCTCAAATGGTAGAGCGCTCGCTTAGCATGCGAGAGGTAGCGGGATCGATGCCCGCATCCTCCAAAACTTCCACTTGGCACTACCTTCAAATGAAGGGCCAACTTCTTTTTAGTTGGCACTGACACAAAAACCTAGGAAGCAGCTGCACGCATATCTGGCTAAACCTTCGATAGCTCAGCTGGTAGAGCGGAGGACTGTAGTAGCTAGTTAGCAATCCTTAGGTCGCTGGTTCGATTCCGGCTCGAAGGATGCTTTTGAGTGTCCGATAACCTTGCATGCTTCAACTTGGAGGCTCTCTTGCACAGACTTTGCAGCTGCATACCTCCTGGCCGCACTCTTTTTGAGCCTGACCGCACAACCATTGGCCTCTGGAGAGAGTGTTAACAAGAATACTTCAAAACAAGAGAAACAATGCGTTGGCCGGGAATCGAACCCGGGTCAACTGCTTGGAAGGCAGCTATGCTCACCACTATACCACCAACGCCATAGAATTCGCACCACTTCTCAATCGTGAAAATGCAACTCTCACCCCTAGTGTGACTAAAGCCAACTCTTCTGCTTCGTTAGTGGCTTGACAACAGTCAGACGGTAATGTGGCTTCTCGTAAGAGAGGTTTAAGCAGCAGCAGAGTGGCGCAGCGGGAGCGTGCTGGGCCCATAACCCAAAGGTCGATGGATCGAAACCATCCTCTGCTAGGCGCAGAGTTTTGTATTTTTCATGCTCCCAGGAAAAAGGTACCCCAAAAATTCACTGTCTCGTTCTTTCAGGCCACCCAAAGCCCAGCAAACTCCACTGTCCTTTATATTTCAAGGCACCAAAAAATCCACACTTAAAAAAAAAAAAAAAAAAGAAACCTTTCTTCTCCCATGGTCAAAGCTTGGTTTAGGCATGATAACATGACTGCGGTGTGACCCGAGTGCCAGAAGCCAGCAACCGTAGAGGGGGATTAGCTCAAATGGTAGAGCGCTCGCTTAGCATGCGAGAGGTAGCGGGATCGATGCCCGCATCCTCCAAAACTTCCACTTGGCACTACCTTCAAATGAAGGGCCAACTTCTTTTTAGTTGGCACTGACACAAAAACCTAGGAAGCAGCTGCACGCATATCTGGCTAAACCTTCGATAGCTCAGCTGGTAGAGCGGAGGACTGTAGTAGCTAGTTAGCAATCCTTAGGTCGCTGGTTCGATTCCGGCTCGAAGGATGCTTTTGAGTGTCCGATAACCTTGCATGCTTCAACTTGGAGGCTCTCTTGCACAGACTTTGCAGCTGCATACCTCCTGGCCGCACTCTTTTTGAGCCTGACCGCACAACCATTGGCCTCTGGAGAGAGTGTTAACAAGAATACTTCAAAACAAGAGAAACAATGCGTTGGCCGGGAATCGAACCCGGGTCAACTGCTTGGAAGGCAGCTATGCTCACCACTATACCACCAACGCCATAGAATTCGCACCACTTCTCAATCGTGAAAATGCAACTCTCACCCCTAGTGTGACTAAAGCCAACTCTTCTGCTTCGTTAGTGGCTTGACAACAGTCAGACGGTAATGTGGCTTCTCGTAAGAGAGGTTTAAGCAGCAGCAGAGTGGCGCAGCGGGAGCGTGCTGGGCCCATAACCCAGAGGTCGATGGATCGAAACCATCCTCTGCTAGGCGCAGAGTTTTGTATTTTTCATGCTCCCAGGAAAAAGGTACCCCCAAAATTCACTGTCTCGTTCTTTCAGGCCACCCAAAGCCCAGCAAACTCCACTGTCCTTTATATTTCAAGGCACCAAAAAATCCACACTTAAAAAAAAAAAAAAAAAAGAAACCTTTCTTCTCCCATGGTCAAAGCTTGGTTTAGGCATGATAACATGACTGCGGTGTGACCCGAGTGCCAGAAGCCAGCAACCGTAGAGGGGGATTAGCTCAAATGGTAGAGCGCTCGCTTAGCATGCGAGAGGTAGCGGGATCGATGCCCGCATCCTCCAAAACTTCCACTTGGCACTACCTTCAAATGAAGGGCCAACTTCTTTTTAGTTGGCACTGACACAAAAACCTAGGAAGCAGCTGCACGCATATCTGGCTAAACCTTCGATAGCTCAGCTGGTAGAGCGGAGGACTGTAGTAGCTAATTAGCAATCCTTAGGTCGCTGGTTCGATTCCGGCTCGAAGGATGCTTTTGAGTGTCCGATAACCTTGCATGCTTCAACTTGGAGGCTCTCTTGCACAGACTTTGCAGCTGCATACCTCCTGGCCGCACTCTTTTTGAGCCTGACCGCACAACCATTGGCCTCTGGAGAGAGTGTTAACAAGAATACTTCAAAACAAGAGAAACAATGCGTTGGCCGGGAATCGAACCCGGGTCAACTGCTTGGAAGGCAGCTATGCTCACCACTATACCACCAACGCCATAGAATTCGCACCACTTCTCAATCGTGAAAATGCAACTCTCACCCCTAGTGTGACTAAAGCCAACTCTTCTGCTTCGTTAGTGGCTTGACAACAGTCAGACGGTAATGTGGCTTCTCGTAAGAGAGGTTTAAGCAGCAGCAGAGTGGCGCAGCGGGAGCGTGCTGGGCCCATAACCCAGAGGTCGATGGATCGAAACCATCCTCTGCTAGGCGCAGAGTTTTGTATTTTTCATGCTCCCAGGAAAAAGGTACCCCAAAAATTCACTGTCTCGTTCTTTCAGGCCACCCAAAGCCCAGCAAACTCCACTGTCCTTTATATTTCAAGGCACCAAAAAATCCACACTTAAAAAAAAAAAAAAAAAAGAAACCTTTCTTCTCCCATGGTCAAAGCTTGGTTTAGGCATGATAACATGACTGCGGTGTGACCCGAGTGCCAGAAGCCAGCAACCGTAGAGGGGGATTAGCTCAAATGGTAGAGCGCTCGCTTAGCATGCGAGAGGTAGCGGGATCGATGCCCGCATCCTCCAAAACTTCCACTTGGCACTACCTTCAAATGAAGGGCCAACTTCTTTTTAGTTGGCACTGACACAAAAACCTAGGAAGCAGCTGCACGCATATCTGGCTAAACCTTCGATAGCTCAGCTGGTAGAGCGGAGGACTGTAGTAGCTAGTTAGCAATCCTTAGGTCGCTGGTTCGATTCCGGCTCGAAGGATGCTTTTGAGTGTCCGATAACCTTGCATGCTTCAACTTGGAGGCTCTCTTGCACAGACTTTGCAGCTGCATACCTCCTGGCCGCACTCTTTTTGAGCCTGACCGCACAACCATTGGCCTCTGGAGAGAGTGTTAACAAGAATACTTCAAAACAAGAGAAACAATGCGTTGGCCGGGAATCGAACCCGGGTCAACTGCTTGGAAGGCAGCTATGCTCACCACTATACCACCAACGCCATAGAATTCGCACCACTTCTCAATCGTGAAAATGCAACTCTCACCCCTAGTGTGACTAAAGCCAACTCTTCTGCTTCGTTAGTGGCTTGACAACAGTCAGACGGTAATGTGGCTTCTCGTAAGAGAGGTTTAAGCAGCAGCAGAGTGGCGCAGCGTGAGCGTGCTGGGCCCATAACCCAAAGGTCGATGGATCGAAACCATCCTCTGCTAGGCGCAGAGTTTTGTATTTTTCATGCTCCCAGGAAAAAGGTACCCCAAAAATTCACTGTCTCGTTCTTTCAGGCCACCCAAAGCCCAGCAAACTCCACTGTCCTTTATATTTCAAGGCACCAAAAAATCCACACTTAAAAAAAAAAAAAAAAAAGAAACCTTTCTTCTCCCATGGTCAAAGCTTGGTTTAGGCATGATAACATGACTGCGGTGTGACCCGAGTGCCAGAAGCCAGCAACCGTAGAGGGGGATTAGCTCAAATGGTAGAGCGCTCGCTTAGCATGCGAGAGGTAGCGGGATCGATGCCCGCATCCTCCAAAACTTCCACTTGGCACTACCTTCAAATGAAGGGCCAACTTCTTTTTAGTTGGCACTGACACAAAAACCTAGGAAGCAGCTGCACGCATATCTGGCTAAACCTTCGATAGCTCAGCTGGTAGAGCGGAGGACTGTAGTAGCTAGTTAGCAATCCTTAGGTCGCTGGTTCGATTCCGGCTCGAAGGATGCTTTTGAGTGTCCGATAACCTTGCATGCTTCAACTTGGAGGCTCTCTTGCACAGACTTTGCAGCTGCATACCTCCTGGCCGCACTCTTTTTGAGCCTGACCGCACAACCATTGGCCTCTGGAGAGAGTGTTAACAAGAATACTTCAAAACAAGAGAAACAATGCGTTGGCCGGGAATCGAACCCGGGTCAACTGCTTGGAAGGCAGCTATGCTCACCACTATACCACCAACGCCATAGAATTCGCACCACTTCTCAATCGTGAAAATGCAACTCTCACCCCTAGTGTGACTAAAGCCAACTCTTCTGCTTCGTTAGTGGCTTGACAACAGTCAGACGGTAATGTGGCTTCTCGTAAGAGAGGTTTAAGCAGCAGCAGAGTGGCGCAGCGGGAGCGTGCTGGGCCCATAACCCAAAGGTCGATGGATCGAAACCATCCTCTGCTAGGCGCAGAGTTTTGTATTTTTCATGCTCCCAGGAAAAAGGTACCCCAAAAATTCACTGTCTCGTTCTTTCAGGCCACCCAAAGCCCAGCAAACTCCACTGTCCTTTATATTTCAAGGCACCAAAAAATCCACACTTAAAAAAAAAAAAAAAAAGAAACCTTTCTTCTCCCATGGTCAAAGCTTGGTTTAGGCATGATAACATGACTGCGGTGTGACCCGAGTGCCAGAAGCCAGCAACCGTAGAGGGGGATTAGCTCAAATGGTAGAGCGCTCGCTTAGCATGCGAGAGGTAGCGGGATCGATGCCCGCATCCTCCAAAACTTCCACTTGGCACTACCTTCAAATGAAGGGCCAACTTCTTTTTAGTTGGCACTGACACAAAAACCTAGGAAGCAGCTGCACGCATATCTGGCTAAACCTTCGATAGCTCAGCTGGTAGAGCGGAGGACTGTAGTAGCTAGTTAGCAATCCTTAGGTCGCTGGTTCGATTCCGGCTCGAAGGATGCTTTTGAGTGTCCGATAACCTTGCATGCTTCAACTTGGAGGCTCTCTTGCACAGACTTTGCAGCTGCATACCTCCTGGCCGCACTCTTTTTGAGCCTGACCGCACAACCATTGGCCTCTGGAGAGAGTGTTAACAAGAATACTTCAAAACAAGAGAAACAATGCGTTGGCCGGGAATCGAACCCGGGTCAACTGCTTGGAAGGCAGCTATGCTCACCACTATACCACCAACGCCATAGAATTCACACCACTTCTCAATCGTGAAAATGCAACTCTCACCCCTAGTGTGACTAAAGCCAACTCTTCTGCTTCGTTAGTGGCTTGACAACAGTCAGACGGTAATGTGGCTTCTCGTAAGAGAGGTTTAAGCAGCAGCAGAGTGGCGCAGCGGGAGCGTGCTGGGCCCATAACCCAGAGGTCGATGGATCGAAACCATCCTCTGCTAGGCGCAGAGTTTTGTATTTTTCATGCTCCCAGGAAAAAGGTACCCCAAAAATTCACTGTCTCGTTCTTTCAGGCCACCCAAAGCCCAGCAAACTCCACTGTCCTTTATATTTCAAGGCACCAAAAAATCCACACTTAAAAAAAAAAAAAAAAAAAAAAAAGAAACCTTTCTTCTCCCATGGTCAAAGCTTGGTTTAGGCATAATAACATGACTGCGGTGTGACCCGAGTGCCAGAAGCCAGCAACCGTAGAGGGGGATTAGCTCAAATGGTAGAGCGCTCGCTTAGCATGCGAGAGGTAGCGGGATCGATGCCCGCATCCTCCAAAACTTCCACTTGGCACTACCTTCAAATGAAGGGCCAACTTCTTTTTAGTTGGCACTGACACAAAAACCTAGGAAGCAGCTGCACGCATATCTGGCTAAACCTTCGATAGCTCAGCTGGTAGAGCGGAGGACTGTAGTAGCTAGTTAGCAATCCTTAGGTCGCTGGTTCGATTCCGGCTCGAAGGATGCTTTTGAGTGTCCGATAACCTTGCATGCTTCAACTTGGAGGCTCTCTTGCACAGACTTTGCAGCTGCATACCTCCTGGCCGCACTCTTTTTGAGCCTGACCGCACAACCATTGGCCTCTGGAGAGAGTGTTAACAAGAATACTTCAAAACAAGAGAAACAATGCGTTGGCCGGGAATCGAACCCGGGTCAACTGCTTGGAAGGCAGCTATGCTCACCACTATACCACCAACGCCATAGAATTCGCACCACTTCTCAATCGTGAAAATGCAACTCTCACCCCTAGTGTGACTAAAGCCAACTCTTCTGCTTCGTTAGTGGCTTGACAACAGTCAGACGGTAATGTGGCTTCTCGTAAGAGAGGTTTAAGCAGCAGCAGAGTGGCGCAGCGGGAGCGTGCTGGGCCCATAACCCAGAGGTCGATGGATCGAAACCATCCTCTGCTAGGCGCAGAGTTTTGTATTTTTCATGCTCCCAGGAAAAAGGTACCCCAAAAATTCACTGTCTCGTTCTTTCAGGCCACCCAAAGCCCAGCAAACTCCACTGTCCTTTATATTTCAAGGCACCAAAAAATCCACACTTAAAAAAAAAAAAAAAAAAGAAAGAAACCTTTCTTCTCCCATGGTCAAAGCTTGGTTTAGGCATAATAACATGACTGCGGTGTGACCCGAGTGCCAGAAGCCAGCAACCATAGAGGGGGATTAGCTCAAATGGTAGAGCGCTCGCTTAGCATGCGAGAGGTAGCGGGATCGATGCCCGCATCCTCCAAAACTTCCACTTGGCACTACCTTCAAATGAAGGGCCAACTTCTTTTTAGTTGGCACTGACACAAAAACCTAGGAAGCAGCTGCACGCATATCTGGCTAAACCTTCGATAGCTCAGCTGGTAGAGCGGAGGACTGTAGTAGCTAGTTAGCAATCCTTAGGTCGCTGGTTCGATTCCGGCTCGAAGGATGCTTTTGAGTGTCCGATAACCTTGCATGCTTCAACTTGGAGGCTCTCTTGCACAGACTTTGCAGCTGCATACCTCCTTGCCGCACTCTTTTTGAGCCTGACCGCACAACCATTGGCCTCTGGAGAGAGTGTTAACAAGAATACTTCAAAACAAGAGAAACAATGCGTTGGCCGGGAATCGAACCCGGGTCAACTGCTTGGAAGGCAGCTATGCTCACCACTATACCACCAACGCCATAGAATTCGCACCACTTCTCAATCGTGAAAATGCAACTCCCACCCCTAGTGTGACTAAAGCCAACTCTTCTGCTTCGTTAGTGGCTTGACAACAGTCAGACGGTAATGTGGCTTCTCGTAAGAGAGGTTTAAGCAGCAGCAGAGTGGCGCAGCGGGAGCGTGCTGGGCCCATAACCCAGAGGTCGATGGATCGAAACCATCCTCTGCTAGGCGCAGAGTTTTGTATTTTTCATGCTCCCAGGAAAAAGGTACCCCAAAAATTCACTGTCTCGTTCTTTCAGGCCACCCAAAGCCCAGCAAACTCCACTGTCCTTTATATTTCAAGGCACCAAAAAATCCACACTTAAAAAAAAAAAAAAAAAAGAAACCTTTCTTCTCCCATGGTCAAAGCTTGGTTTAGGCATGATAACATGACTGCGGTGTGACCCGAGTGCCAGAAGCCAGCAACCGTAGAGGGGGATTAGCTCAAATGGTAGAGCGCTCGCTTAGCATGCGAGAGGTAGCGGGATCGATGCCCGCATCCTCCAAAACTTCCACTTGGCACTACCTTCAAATGAAGGGCCAACTTCTTTTTAGTTGGCACTGACACAAAAACCTAGGAAGCAGCTGCACGCATATCTGGCTAAACCTTCGATAGCTCAGCTGGTAGAGCGGAGGACTGTAGTAGCTAGTTAGCAATCCTTAGGTCGCTGGTTCGATTCCGGCTCGAAGGATGCTTTTGAGTGTCCGATAACCTTGCATGCTTCAACTTGGAGGCTCTCTTGCACAGACTTTGCAGCTGCATACCTCCTGGCCGCACTCTTTTTGAGCCTGACCGCACAACCATTGGCCTCTGGAGAGAGTGTTAACAAGAATACTTCAAAACAAGAGAAACAATGCGTTGGCCGGGAATCGAACCCGGGTCAACTGCTTGGAAGGCAGCTATGCTCACCACTATACCACCAACGCCATAGAATTCGCACCACTTCTCAATCGTGAAAATGCAACTCTCACCCCTAGTGTGACTAAAGCCAACTCTTCTGCTTCGTTAGTGGCTTGACAACAGTCAGACGGTAATGTGGCTTCTCGTAAGAGAGGTTTAAGCAGCAGCAGAGTGGCGCAGCGGGAGCGTGCTGGGCCCATAACCCAGAGGTCGATGGATCGAAACCATCCTCTGCTAGGCGCAGAGTTTTGTATTTTTCATGCTCCCAGGAAAAAGGTACCCCAAAAATTCACTGTCTCGTTCTTTCAGGCCACCCAAAGCCCAGCAAACTCCACTGTCCTTTATATTTCAAGGCACCAAAAAATCCACACTTAAAAAAAAAAAAAAAAAAAAAAGAAACCTTTCTTCTCCCATGGTCAAAGCTTGGTTTAGGCATAATAACATGACTGCGGTGTGACCCGAGTGCCAGAAGCCAGCAACCATAGAGGGGGATTAGCTCAAATGGTAGAGCGCTCGCTTAGCATGCGAGAGGTAGCGGGATCGATGCCCGCATCCTCCAAAACTTCCACTTGGCACTACCTTCAAATGAAGGGCCAACTTCTTTTTAGTTGGCACTGACACAAAAACCTAGGAAGCAGCTGCACGCATATCTGGCTAAACCTTCGATAGCTCAGCTGGTAGAGCGGAGGACTGTAGTAGCTAGTTAGCAATCCTTAGGTCGCTGGTTCGATTCCGGCTCGAAGGATGCTTTTGAGTGTCCGATAACCTTGCATGCTTCAACTTGGAGGCTCTCTTGCACAGACTTTGCAGCTGCATACCTCCTTGCCGCACTCTTTTTGAGCCTGACTGCACAACCATTGGCCTCTGGAGAGAGTGTTAACAAGAATACTTCAAAACAAGAGAAACAATGCGTTGGCCGGGAATCGAACCCGGGTCAACTGCTTGGAAGGCAGCTATGCTCACCACTATACCACCAACGCCATAGAATTCGCACCACTTCTCAATCGTGAAAATGCAACTCTCACCCCTAGTGTGACTAAAGCCAACTCTTCTGCTTCGTTAGTGGCTTGACAACAGTCAGACGGTAATGTGGCTTCTCGTAAGAGAGGTTTAAGCAGCAGCAGAGTGGCGCAGCGGGAGCGTGCTGGGCCCATAACCCAGAGGTCGATGGATCGAAACCATCCTCTGCTAGGCGCAGAGTTTTGTATTTTTCATGCTCCCAGGAAAAAGGTACCCCAAAAATTCACTGTCTCGTTCTTTCAGGCCACCCAAAGCCCAGCAAACTCCACTGTCCTTTATATTTCAAGGCACCAAAAAATCCACACTTAAAAAAAAAAAAAAAAAAAGAAAGAAACCTTTCTTCTCCCATGGTCAAAGCTTGGTTTAGGCATAATAACATGACTGCGGTGTGACCCGAGTGCCAGAAGCCAGCAACCGTAGAGGGGGATTAGCTCAAATGGTAGAGCGCTCGCTTAGCATGCGAGAGGTAGCGGGATCGATGCCCGCATCCTCCAAAACTTCCACTTGGCACTACCTTCAAATGAAGGGCCAACTTCTTTTTAGTTGGCACTGACACAAAAACCTAGGAAGCAGCTGCACGCATATCTGGCTAAACCTTCGATAGCTCAGCTGGTAGAGCGGAGGACTGTAGTAGCTAGTTAGCAATCCTTAGGTCGCTGGTTCGATTCCGGCTCGAAGGATGCTTTTGAGTGTCCGATAACCTTGCATGCTTCAACTTGGAGACTCTCTTGCACAGACTTTGCAGCTGCATACCTCCTTGCCGCACTCTTTTTGAGCCTGACCGCACAACCATTGGCCTCTGGAGAGAGTGTTAACAAGAATACTTCAAAACAAGAGAAACAATGCGTTGGCCGGGAATCGAACCCGGGTCAACTGCTTGGAAGGCAGCTATGCTCACCACTATACCACCAACGCCATAGAATTCGCACCACTTCTCAATCGTGAAAATGCAACTCCCACCCCTAGTGTGACTAAAGCCAACTCTTCTGCTTCGTTAGTGGCTTGACAACAGTCAGACGGTAATGTGGCTTCTCGTAAGAGAGGTTTAAGCAGCAGCAGAGTGGCGCAGCGGGAGCGTGCTGGGCCCATAACCCAGAGGTCGATGGATCGAAACCATCCTCTGCTAGGCGCAGAGTTTTGTATTTTTCATGCTCCCAGGAAAAAGGTACCCCAAAAATTCACTGTCTCGTTCTTTCAGGCCACCCAAAGCCCAGCAAACTCCACTGTCCTTTATATTTCAAGGCACCAAAAAATCCACACTTAAAAAAAAAAAAAAAAAAGAAACCTTTCTTCTCCCATGGTCAAAGCTTGGTTTAGGCATGATAACATGACTGCGGTGTGACCCGAGTGCCAGAAGCCAGCAACCGTAGAGGGGGATTAGCTCAAATGGTAGAGCGCTCGCTTAGCATGCGAGAGGTAGCGGGATCGATGCCCGCATCCTCCAAAACTTCCACTTGGCACTACCTTCAAATGAAGGGCCAACTTCTTTTTAGTTGGCACTGACACAAAAACCTAGGAAGCAGCTGCACGCATATCTGGCTAAACCTTCGATAGCTCAGCTGGTAGAGCGGAGGACTGTAGTAGCTAGTTAGCAATCCTTAGGTCGCTGGTTCGATTCCGGCTCGAAGGATGCTTTTGAGTGTCCGATAACCTTGCATGCTTCAACTTGGAGGCTCTCTTGCACAGACTTTGCAGCTGCATACCTCCTGGCCGCACTCTTTTTGAGCCTGACCGCACAACCATTGGCCTCTGGAGAGAGTGTTAACAAGAATACTTCAAAACAAGAGAAACAATGCGTTGGCCGGGAATCGAACCCGGGTCAACTGCTTGGAAGGCAGCTATGCTCACCACTATACCACCAACGCCATAGAATTCGCACCACTTCTCAATCGTGAAAATGCAACTCTCACCCCTAGTGTGACTAAAGCCAACTCTTCTGCTTCGTTAGTGGCTTGACAACAGTCAGACGGTAATGTGGCTTCTCGTAAGAGAGGTTTAAGCAGCAGCAGAGTGGCGCAGCGGGAGCGTGCTGGGCCCATAACCCAGAGGTCGATGGATCGAAACCATCCTCTGCTAGGCGCAGAGTTTTGTATTTTTCATGCTCCCAGGAAAAAGGTACCCCAAAAATTCACTGTCTCGTTCTTTCAGGCCACCCAAAGCCCAGCAAACTCCACTGTCCTTTATATTTCAAGGCACCAAAAAATCCACACTTAAAAAAAAAAAA
This sequence comes from Eleutherodactylus coqui, assembly GCF_035609145.1. NCBI lineage: Eukaryota > Metazoa > Chordata > Amphibia > Anura > Eleutherodactylidae > Eleutherodactylus > Eleutherodactylus coqui. The sequence continues at coordinate 9,476,934 of NC_089837.1, forward strand.
AAAAAAAAAAAAGAAACCTTTCTTCTCCCATGGTCAAAGCTTGGTTTAGGCATAATAACATGACTGCGGTGTGACCCGAGTGCCAGAAGCCAGCAACCGTAGAGGGGGATTAGCTCAAATGGTAGAGCGCTCGCTTAGCATGCGAGAGGTAGCGGGATCGATGCCCGCATCCTCCAAAACTTCCACTTGGCACTACCTTCAAATGAAGGGCCAACTTCTTTTTAGTTGGCACTGACACAAAAACCTAGGAAGCAGCTGCACGCATATCTGGCTAAACCTTCGATAGCTCAGCTGGTAGAGCGGAGGACTGTAGTAGCTAGTTAGCAATCCTTAGGTCGCTGGTTCGATTCCGGCTCGAAGGATGCTTTTGAGTGTCCGATAACCTTGCATGCTTCAACTTGGAGGCTCTCTTGCACAGACTTTGCAGCTGCATACCTCCTGGCCGCACTCTTTTTGAGCCTGACCGCACAACCATTGGCCTCTGGAGAGAGTGTTAACAAGAATACTTCAAAACAAGAGAAACAATGCGTTGGCCGGGAATCGAACCCGGGTCAACTGCTTGGAAGGCAGCTATGCTCACCACTATACCACCAACGCCATAGAATTCGCACCACTTCTCAATCGTGAAAATGCAACTCTCACCCCTAGTGTGACTAAAGCCAACTCTTCTGCTTCGTTAGTGGCTTGACAACAGTCAGACGGTAATGTGGCTTCTCGTAAGAGAGGTTTAAGCAGCAGCAGAGTGGCGCAGCGGGAGCGTGCTGGGCCCATAACCCAGAGGTCGATGGATCGAAACCATCCTCTGCTAGGCGCAGAGTTTTGTATTTTTCATGCTCCCAGGAAAAAGGTACCCCAAAAATTCACTGTCTCGTTCTTTCAGGCCACCCAAAGCCCAGCAAACTCCACTGTCCTTTATATTTCAAGGCACCAAAAAATCCACACTTAAAAAAAAAAAAAAAAAAAAAAAGAAACCTTTCTTCTCCCATGGTCAAAGCTTGGTTTAGGCATAATAACATGACTGCGGTGTGACCCGAGTGCCAGAAGCCAGCAACCGTAGAGGGGGATTAGCTCAAATGGTAGAGCGCTCGCTTAGCATGCGAGAGGTAGCGGGATCGATGCCCGCATCCTCCAAAACTTCCACTTGGCACTACCTTCAAATGAAGGGCCAACTTCTTTTTAGTTGGCACTGACACAAAAACCTAGGAAGCAGCTGCACGCATATCTGGCTAAACCTTCGATAGCTCAGCTGGTAGAGCGGAGGACTGTAGTAGCTAGTTAGCAATCCTTAGGTCGCTGGTTCGATTCCGGCTCGAAGGATGCTTTTGAGTGTCCGATAACCTTGCATGCTTCAACTTGGAGGCTCTCTTGCACAGACTTTGCAGCTGCATACCTCCTGGCCGCACTCTTTTTGAGCCTGACCGCACAACCATTGGCCTCTGGAGAGAGTGTTAACAAGAATACTTCAAAACAAGAGAAACAATGCGTTGGCTGGGAATCGAACCCGGGTCAACTGCTTGGAAGGCAGCTATGCTCACCACTATACCACCAACGCCATAGAATTCGCACCACTTCTCAATCGTGAAAATGCAACTCTCACCCCTAGTGTGACTAAAGCCAACTCTTCTGCTTCGTTAGTGGCTTGACAACAGTCAGACGGTAATGTGGCTTCTCGTAAGAGAGGTTTAAGCAGCAGCAGAGTGGCGCAGCGGGAGCGTGCTGGGCCCATAACCCAGAGGTCGATGGATCGAAACCATCCTCTGCTAGGCGCAGAGTTTTGTATTTTTCATGCTCCCAGGAAAAAGGTACCCCAAAAATTCACTGTCTCGTTCTTTCAGGCCACCCAAAGCCCAGCAAACTCCACTGTCCTTTATATTTCAAGGCACCAAAAAATCCACACTTAAAAAAAAAAAAAAAAAAAAAAAAGAAACCTTTCTTCTCCCATGGTCAAAGCTTGGTTTAGGCATAATAACATGACTGCGGTGTGACCCGAGTGCCAGAAGCCAGCAACCATAGAGGGGGATTAGCTCAAATGGTAGAGCGCTCGCTTAGCATGCGAGAGGTAGCGGGATCGATGCCCGCATCCTCCAAAACTTCCACTTGGCACTACCTTCAAATGAAGGGCCAACTTCTTTTTAGTTGGCACTGACACAAAAACCTAGGAAGCAGCTGCACGCATATCTGGCTAAACCTTCGATAGCTCAGCTGGTAGAGCGGAGGACTGTAGTAGCTAGTTAGCAATCCTTAGGTCGCTGGTTCGATTCCGGCTCGAAGGATGCTTTTGAGTGTCCGATAACCTTGCATGCTTCAACTTGGAGGCTCTCTTGCACAGACTTTGCAGCTGCATACCTCCTGGCCGCACTCTTTTTGAGCCTGACCGCACAACCATTGGCCTCTGGAGAGAGTGTTAACAAGAATACTTCAAAACAAGAGAAACAATGCGTTGGCCGGGAATCGAACCCGGGTCAACTGCTTGGAAGGCAGCTATGCTCACCACTATACCACCAACGCCATAGAATTCGCACCACTTCTCAATCGTGAAAATGCAACTCTCACCCCTAGTGTGACTAAAGCCAACTCTTCTGCTTCGTTAGTGGCTTGACAACAGTCAGACGGTAATGTGGCTTCTCGTAAGAGAGGTTTAAGCAGCAGCAGAGTGGCGCAGCGGGAGCGTGCTGGGCCCATAACCCAGAGGTCGATGGATCGAAACCATCCTCTGCTAGGCGCAGAGTTTTGTATTTTTCATGCTCCCAGGAAAAAGGTACCCCAAAAATTCACTGTCTCGTTCTTTCAGGCCACCCAAAGCCCAGCAAACTCCACTGTCCTTTATATTTCAAGGCACCAAAAAATCCACACTTAAAAAAAAAAAAAAAAAAAAAAAGAAACCTTTCTTCTCCCATGGTCAAAGCTTGGTTTAGGCATAATAACATGACTGCGGTGTGACCCGAGTGCCAGAAGCCAGCAACCGTAGAGGGGGATTAGCTCAAATGGTAGAGCGCTCGCTTAGCATGCGAGAGGTAGCGGGATCGATGCCCGCATCCTCCAAAACTTCCACTTGGCACTACCTTCAAATGAAGGGCCAACTTCTTTTTAGTTGGCACTGACACAAAAACCTAGGAAGCAGCTGCACGCATATCTGGCTAAACCTTCGATAGCTCAGCTGGTAGAGCGGAGGACTGTAGTAGCTAGTTAGCAATCCTTAGGTCGCTGGTTCGATTCCGGCTCGAAGGATGCTTTTGAGTGTCCGATAACCTTGCATGCTTCAACTTGGAGGCTCTCTTGCACAGACTTTGCAGCTGCATACCTCCTGGCCGCACTCTTTTTGAGCCTGACCGCACAACCATTGGCCTCTGGAGAGAGTGTTAACAAGAATACTTCAAAACAAGAGAAACAATGCGTTGGCCGGGAATCGAACCCGGGTCAACTGCTTGGAAGGCAGCTATGCTCACCACTATACCACCAACGCCATAGAATTCGCACCACTTCTCAATCGTGAAAATGCAACTCTCACCCCTAGTGTGACTAAAGCCAACTCTTCTGCTTCGTTAGTGGCTTGACAACAGTCAGACGGTAATGTGGCTTCTCGTAAGAGAGGTTTAAGCAGCAGCAGAGTGGCGCAGCGGGAGCGTGCTGGGCCCATAACCCAGAGGTCGATGGATCGAAACCATCCTCTGCTAGGCGCAGAGTTTTGTATTTTTCATGCTCCCAGGAAAAAGGTACCCCAAAAATTCACTGTCTCGTTCTTTCAGGCCACCCAAAGCCCAGCAAACTCCACTGTCCTTTATATTTCAAGGCACCAAAAAATCCACACTTAAAAAAAAAAAAAAAAAAAAAAAAAGAAACCTTTCTTCTCCCATGGTCAAAGCTTGGTTTAGGCATAATAACATGACTGCGGTGTGACCCGAGTGCCAGAAGCCAGCAACCGTAGAGGGGGATTAGCTCAAATGGTAGAGCGCTCGCTTAGCATGCGAGAGGTAGCGGGATCGATGCCCGCATCCTCCAAAACTTCCACTTGGCACTACCTTCAAATGAAGGGCCAACTTCTTTTTAGTTGGCACTGACACAAAAACCTAGGAAGCAGCTGCACGCATATCTGGCTAAACCTTCGATAGCTCAGCTGGTAGAGCGGAGGACTGTAGTAGCTAGTTAGCAATCCTTAGGTCGCTGGTTCGATTCCGGCTCGAAGGATGCTTTTGAGTGTCCGATAACCTTGCATGCTTCAACTTGGAGGCTCTCTTGCACAGACTTTGCAGCTGCATACCTCCTTGCCGCACTCTTTTTGAGCCTGACCGCACAACCATTGGCCTCTGGAGAGAGTGTTAACAAGAATACTTCAAAACAAGAGAAACAATGCGTTGGCCGGGAATCGAACCCGGGTCAACTGCTTGGAAGGCAGCTATGCTCACCACTATACCACCAACGCCATAGAATTCGCACCACTTCTCAATCGTGAAAATGCAACTCCCACCCCTAGTGTGACTAAAGCCAACTCTTCTGCTTCGTTAGTGGCTTGACAACAGTCAGACGGTAATGTGGCTTCTCGTAAGAGAGGTTTAAGCAGCAGCAGAGTGGCGCAGCGGGAGCGTGCTGGGCCCATAACCCAGAGGTCGATGGATCGAAACCATCCTCTGCTAGGCGCAGAGTTTTGTATTTTTCATGCTCCCAGGAAAAAGGTACCCCAAAAATTCACTGTCTCGTTCTTTCAGGCCACCCAAAGCCCAGCAAACTCCACTGTCCTTTATATTTCAAGGCACCAAAAAATCCACACTTAAAAAAAAAAAAAAAAAAAAAAAGAAACCTTTCTTCTCCCATGGTCAAAGCTTGGTTTAGGCATAATAACATGACTGCGGTGTGACCCGAGTGCCAGAAGCCAGCAACCGTAGAGGGGGATTAGCTCAAATGGTAGAGCGCTCGCTTAGCATGCGAGAGGTAGCGGGATCGATGCCCGCATCCTCCAAAACTTCCACTTGGCACTACCTTCAAATGAAGGGCCAACTTCTTTTTAGTTGGCACTGACACAAAAACCTAGGAAGCAGCTGCACGCATATCTGGCTAAACCTTCGATAGCTCAGCTGGTAGAGCGGAGGACTGTAGTAGCTAGTTAGCAATCCTTAGGTCGCTGGTTCGATTCCGGCTCGAAGGATGCTTTTGAGTGTCCGATAACCTTGCATGCTTCAACTTGGAGGCTCTCTTGCACAGACTTTGCAGCTGCATACCTCCTGGCCGCACTCTTTTTGAGCCTGACCGCACAACCATTGGCCTCTGGAGAGAGTGTTAACAAGAATACTTCAAAACAAGAGAAACAATGCGTTGGCCGGGAATCGAACCCGGGTCAACTGCTTGGAAGGCAGCTATGCTCACCACTATACCACCAACGCCATAGAATTCGCACCACTTCTCAATCGTGAAAATGCAACTCTCACCCCTAGTGTGACTAAAGCCAACTCTTCTGCTTCGTTAGTGGCTTGACAACAGTCAGACGGTAATGTGGCTTCTCGTAAGAGAGGTTTAAGCAGCAGCAGAGTGGCGCAGCGGGAGCGTGCTGGGCCCATAACCCAGAGGTCGATGGATCGAAACCATCCTCTGCTAGGCGCAGAGTTTTGTATTTTTCATGCTCCCAGGAAAAAGGTACCCCAAAAATTCACTGTCTCGTTCTTTCAGGCCACCCAAAGCCCAGCAAACTCCACTGTCCTTTATATTTCAAGGCACCAAAAAATCCACACTTAAAAAAAAAAAAAAAAAAAACAAAAAAAAAGAAACCTTTCTTCTCCCATGGTCAAAGCTTGGTTTAGGCATGATAACATGACTGCGGTGTGACCCGAGTGCCAGAAGCCAGCAACCGTAGAGGAGGATTAGCTCAAATGGTAGAGCGCTCGCTTAGCATGCGAGAGGTAGCGGGATCGATGCCCGCATCCTCCAAAACTTCCACTTGGCACTACCTTCAAATGAAGGGCCAACTTCTTTTTAGTTGGCACTGACACAAAAACCTAGGAAGCAGCTGCACGCATATCTGGCTAAACCTTCGATAGCTCAGCTGGTAGAGCGGAGGACTGTAGTAGCTAGTTAGCAATCCTTAGGTCGCTGGTTCGATTCCGGCTCGAAGGATGCTTTTGAGTGTCCGATAACCTTGCATGCTTCAACTTGGAGGCTCTCTTGCACAGACTTTGCAGCTGCATACCTCCTGGCCGCACTCTTTTTGAGCCTGACCGCACAACCATTGGCCTCTGGAGAGAGTGTTAACAAGAATACTTCAAAACAAGAGAAACAATGCGTTGGCCGGGAATCGAACCCGGGTCAACTGCTTGGAAGGCAGCTATGCTCACCACTATACCACCAACGCCATAGAATTCGCACCACTTCTCAATCGTGAAAATGCAACTCTCACCCCTAGTGTGACTAAAGCCAACTCTTCTGCTTCGTTAGTGGCTTGACAACAGTCAGACGGTAATGTGGCTTCTCGTAAGAGAGGTTTAAGCAGCAGCAGAGTGGCGCAGCGGGAGCGTGCTGGGCCCATAACCCAGAGGTCGATGGATCGAAACCATCCTCTGCTAGGCGCAGAGTTTTGTATTTTTCATGCTCCCAGGAAAAAGGTACCCCAAAAATTCACTGTCTCGTTCTTTCAGGCCACCCAAAGCCCAGCAAACTCCACTGTCCTTTATATTTCAAGGCACCAAAAAATCCACACTTAAAAAAAAAAAAAAAAAAAAAAAGAAACCTTTCTTCTCCCATGGTCAAAGCTTGGTTTAGGCATAATAACATGACTGCGGTGTGACCCGAGTGCCAGAAGCCAGCAACCGTAGAGGGGGATTAGCTCAAATGGTAGAGCGCTCGCTTAGCATGCGAGAGGTAGCGGGATCGATGCCCGCATCCTCCAAAACTTCCACTTGGCACTACCTTCAAATGAAGGGCCAACTTCTTTTTAGTTGGCACTGACACAAAAACCTAGGAAGCAGCTGCACGCATATCTGGCTAAACCTTCGATAGCTCAGCTGGTAGAGCGGAGGACTGTAGTAGCTAGTTAGCAATCCTTAGGTCGCTGGTTCGATTCCGGCTCGAAGGATGCTTTTGAGTGTCCGATAACCTTGCATGCTTCAACTTGGAGGCTCTCTTGCACAGACTTTGCAGCTGCATACCTCCTGGCCGCACTCTTTTTGAGCCTGACCGCACAACCATTGGCCTCTGGAGAGAGTGTTAACAAGAATACTTCAAAACAAGAGAAACAATGCGTTGGCCGGGAATCGAACCCGGGTCAACTGCTTGGAAGGCAGCTATGCTCACCACTATACCACCAACGCCATAGAATTCGCACCACTTCTCAATCGTGAAAATGCAACTCTCACCCCTAGTGTGACTAAAGCCAACTCTTCTGCTTCGTTAGTGGCTTGACAACAGTCAGACGGTAATGTGGCTTCTCGTAAGAGAGGTTTAAGCAGCAGCAGAGTGGCGCAGCGGGAGCGTGCTGGGCCCATAACCCAGAGGTCGATGGATCGAAACCATCCTCTGCTAGGCGCAGAGTTTTGTATTTTTCATGCTCCCAGGAAAAAGGTACCCCAAAAATTCACTGTCTCGTTCTTTCAGGCCACCCAAAGCCCAGCAAACTCCACTGTCCTTTATATTTCAAGGCACCAAAAAATCCACACTTAAAAAAAAAAAAAAAAAAAAACAAAAAAAAAGAAACCTTTCTTCTCCCATGGTCAAAGCTTGGTTTAGGCATGATAACATGACTGCGGTGTGACCCGAGTGCCAGAAGCCAGCAACCGTAGAGGAGGATTAGCTCAAATGGTAGAGCGCTCGCTTAGCATGCGAGAGGTAGCGGGATCGATGCCCGCATCCTCCAAAACTTCCACTTGGCACTACCTTCAAATGAAGGGCCAACTTCTTTTTAGTTGGCACTGACACAAAAACCTAGGAAGCAGCTGCACGCATATCTGGCTAAACCTTCGATAGCTCAGCTGGTAGAGCGGAGGACTGTAGTAGCTAGTTAGCAATCCTTAGGTCGCTGGTTCGATTCCGGCTCGAAGGATGCTTTTGAGTGTCCGATAACCTTGCATGCTTCAACTTGGAGGCTCTCTTGCACAGACTTTGCAGCTGCATACCTCCTGGCCGCACTCTTTTTGAGCCTGACCGCACAACCATTGGCCTCTGGAGAGAGTGTTAACAAGAATACTTCAAAACAAGAGAAACAATGCGTTGGCCGGGAATCGAACCCGGGTCAACTGCTTGGAAGGCAGCTATGCTCACCACTATACCACCAACGCCATAGAATTCACACCACTTCTCAATCGTGAAAATGCAACTCTCACCCCTAGTGTGACTAAAGCCAACTCTTCTGCTTCGTTAGTGGCTTGACAACAGTCAGACGGTAATGTGGCTTCTCGTAAGAGAGGTTTAAGCAGCAGCAGAGTGGCGCAGCGGGAGCGTGCTGGGCCCATAACCCAGAGGTCGATGGATCGAAACCATCCTCTGCTAGGCGCAGAGTTTTGTATTTTTCATGCTCCCAGGAAAAAGGTACCCCAAAAATTCACTGTCTCGTTCTTTCAGGCCACCCAAAGCCCAGCAAACTCCACTGTCCTTTATATTTCAAGGCACCAAAAAATCCACACTTAAAAAAAAAAAAAAAAAAAAAAGAAACCTTTCTTCTCCCATGGTCAAAGCTTGGTTTAGGCATAATAACATGACTGCGGTGTGACCCGAGTGCCAGAAGCCAGCAACCGTAGAGGGGGATTAGCTCAAATGGTAGAGCGCTCACTTAGCATGCGAGAGGTAGCGGGATCGATGCCCGCATCCTCCAAAACTTCCACTTGGCACTACCTTCAAATGAAGGGCCAACTTCTTTTTAGTTGGCACTGACACAAAAACCTAGGAAGCAGCTGCACGCATATCTGGCTAAACCTTCGATAGCTCAGCTGGTAGAGCGGAGGACTGTAGTAGCTAGTTAGCAATCCTTAGGTCGCTGGTTCGATTCCGGCTCGAAGGATGCTTTTGAGTGTCCGATAACCTTGCATGCTTCAACTTGGAGGCTCTCTTGCACAGACTTTGCAGCTGCATACCTCCTGGCCGCACTCTTTTTGAGCCTGACCGCACAACCATTGGCCTCTGGAGAGAGTGTTAACAAGAATACTTCAAAACAAGAGAAACAATGCGTTGGCCGGGAATCGAACCCGGGTCAACTGCTTGGAAGGCAGCTATGCTCACCACTATACCACCAACGCCATAGAATTCGCACCACTTCTCAATCGTGAAAATGCAACTCTCACCCCTAGTGTGACTAAAGCCAACTCTTCTGCTTCGTTAGTGGCTTGACAACAGTCAGACGGTAATGTGGCTTCTCGTAAGAGAGGTTTAAGCAGCAGCAGAGTGGCGCAGCGGGAGCGTGCTGGGCCCATAACCCAGAGGTCGATGGATCGAAACCATCCTCTGCTAGGCGCAGAGTTTTGTATTTTTCATGCTCCCAGGAAAAAGGTACCCCAAAAATTCACTGTCTCGTTCTTTCAGGCCACCCAAAGCCCAGCAAATTCCACTGTCCTGTATATTTCAAGGCACCAAAAAATCCACACTTAAAAACAAAAAACAAAAAAAAAGAAACCTTTCTTCTCCCATGGTCAAAGCTTGGTTTAGGCATGATAACATGACTGCGGTGTGACCCGAGTGCCAGAAGCCAGCAACCGTAGAGGGGGATTAGCTCAAATGGTAGAGCGCTCGCTTAGCATGCGAGAGGTAGCGGGATCGATGCCCGCATCCTCCAAAACTTCCACTTGGCACTACCTTCAAATGAAGGGCCAACTTCTTTTTAGTTGGCACTGACACAAAAACCTAGGAAGCAGCTGCACGCATATCTGGCTAAACCTTCGATAGCTCAGCTGGTAGAGCGGAGGACTGTAGTAGCTAGTTAGCAATCCTTAGGTCGCTGGTTCGATTCCGGCTCGAAGGATGCTTTTGAGTGTCCGATAACCTTGCATGCTTCAACTTGGAGGCTCTCTTGCACAGACTTTGCAGCTGCATACCTCCTGGCCGCACTCTTTTTGAGCCTGACCGCACAACCATTGGCCTCTGGAGAGAGTGTTAACAAGAATACTTCAAAACAAGAGAAACAATGCGTTGGCCGGGAATCGAACCCGGGTCAACTGCTTGGAAGGCAGCTATGCTCACCACTATACCACCAACGCCATAGAATTCGCACCACTTCTCAATCGTGAAAATGCAACTCTCACCCCTAGTGTGACTAAAGCCAACTCTTCTGCTTCGTTAGTGGCTTGACAACAGTCAGACGGTAATGTGGCTTCTCGTAAGAGAGGTTTAAGCAGCAGCAGAGTGGCGCAGCGGGAGCGTGCTGGGCCCATAACCCAGAGGTCGATGGATCGAAACCATCCTCTGCTAGGCGCAGAGTTTTGTATTTTTCATGCTCCCAGGAAAAAGGTACCCCAAAAATTCACTGTCTCGTTCTTTCAGGCCACCCAAAGCCCAGCAAACTCCACTGTCCTTTATATTTCAAGGCACCAAAAAATCCACACTTAAAAAAAAAAAAAAAAAAAAAAGAAACCTTTCTTCTCCCATGGTCAAAGCTTGGTTTAGGCATGATAACATGACTGCGGTGTGACCCGAGTGCCAGAAGCCAGCAACCGTAGAGGGGGATTAGCTCAAATGGTAGAGCGCTCGCTTAGCATGCGAGAGGTAGCGGGATCGATGCCCGCATCCTCCAAAACTTCCACTTGGCACTACCTTCAAATGAAGGGCCAACTTCTTTTTAGTTGGCACTGACACAAAAACCTAGGAAGCAGCTGCACGCATATCTGGCTAAACCTTCGATAGCTCAGCTGGTAGAGCGGAGGACTGTAGTAGCTAGTTAGCAATCCTTAGGTCGCTGGTTCGATTCCGGCTCGAAGGATGCTTTTGAGTGTCCGATAACCTTGCATGCTTCAACTTGGAGGCTCTCTTGCACAGACTTTGCAGCTGCATACCTCCTGGCCGCACTCTTTTTGAGCCTGACCGCACAACCATTGGCCTCTGGAGAGAGTGTTAACAAGAATACTTCAAAACAAGAGAAACAATGCGTTGGCCGGGAATCGAACCCGGGTCAACTGCTTGGAAGGCAGCTATGCTCACCACTATACCACCAACGCCATAGAATTCGCACCACTTCTCAATCGTGAAAATGCAACTCTCACCCCTAGTGTGACTAAAGCCAACTCTTCTGCTTCGTTAGTGGCTTGACAACAGTCAGACGGTAATGTGGCTTCTCGTAAGAGAGGTTTAAGCAGCAGCAGAGTGGCGCAGCGGGAGCGTGCTGGGCCCATAACCCAGAGGTCGATGGATCGAAACCATCCTCTGCTAGGCGCAGAGTTTTGTATTTTTCATGCTCCCAGGAAAAAGGTACCCCAAAAATTCACTGTCTCGTTCTTTCAGGCCACCCAAAGCCCAGCAAACTCCACTGTCCTTTATATTTCAAGGCACCAAAAAATCCACACTTAAAAAAAAAAAAAAAAAAAAACAAAAAAAAAGAAACCTTTCTTCTCCCATGGTCAAAGCTTGGTTTAGGCATGATAACATGACTGCGGTGTGACCCGAGTGCCAGAAGCCAGCAACCGTAGAGGGGGATTAGCTCAAATGGTAGAGCGCTCGCTTAGCATGCGAGAGGTAGCGGGATCGATGCCCGCATCCTCCAAAACTTCCACTTGGCACTACCTTCAAATGAAGGGCCAACTTCTTTTTAGTTGGCACTGACACAAAAACCTAGGAAGCAGCTGCACGCATATCTGGCTAAACCTTCGATAGCTCAGCTGGTAGAGCGGAGGACTGTAGTAGCTAGTTAGCAATCCTTAGGTCGCTGGTTCGATTCCGGCTCGAAGGATGCTTTTGAGTGTCCGATAACCTTGCATGCTTCAACTTGGAGGCTCTCTTGCACAGACTTTGCAGCTGCATACCTCCTGGCCGCACTCTTTTTGAGCCTGACCGCACAACCATTGGCCTCTGGAGAGAGTGTTAACAAGAATACTTCAAAACAAGAGAAACAATGCGTTGGCCGGGAATCGAACCCGGGTCAACTGCTTGGAAGGCAGCTATGCTCACCACTATACCACCAACGCCATAGAATTCGCACCACTTCTCAATCGTGAAAATGCAACTCTCACCCCTAGTGTGACTAAAGCCAACTCTTCTGCTTCGTTAGTGGCTTGACAACAGTCAGACGGTAATGTGGCTTCTCGTAAGAGAGGTTTAAGCAGCAGCAGAGTGGCGCAGCAGGAGCGTGCTGGGCCCATAACCCAGAGGTCGATGGATCGAAACCATCCTCTGCTAGGCGCAGAGTTTTGTATTTTTCATGCTCCCAGGAAAAAGGTACCCCAAAAATTCACTGTCTCGTTCTTTCAGGCCACCCAAAGCCCAGCAAATTCCACTGTCCTTTATATTTCAAGGCACCAAAAAATCCACACTTAAAAAAAAAAAAAAAAGAAACCTTTCTTCTCCCATGGTCAAAGCTTGGTTTAGGCATGATAACATGACTGCGGTGTGACCCGAGTGCCAGAAGCCAGCAACCGTAGAGGGGGATTAGCTCAAATGGTAGAGCGCTCGCTTAGCATGCGAGAGGTAGCGGGATCGATGCCCGCATCCTCCAAAACTTCCACTTGGCACTACCTTCAAATGAAGGGCCAACTTCTTTTTAGTTGGCACTGACACAAAAACCTAGGAAGCAGCTGCACGCATATCTGGCTAAACCTTCGATAGCTCAGCTGGTAGAGCGGAGGACTGTAGTAGCTAGTTAGCAATCCTTAGGTCGCTGGTTCGATTCCGGCTCGAAGGATGCTTTTGAGTGTCCGATAACCTTGCATGCTTCAACTTGGAGGCTCTCTTGCACAGACTTTGCAGCTGCATACCTCCTGGCCGCACTCTTTTTGAGCCTGACCGCACAACCATTGGCCTCTGGAGAGAGTGTTAACAAGAATACTTCAAAACAAGAGAAACAATGCGTTGGCCGGGAATCGAACCCGGGTCAACTGCTTGGAAGGCAGCTATGCTCACCACTATACCACCAACGCCATAGAATTCGCACCACTTCTCAATCGTGAAAATGCAACTCTCACCCCTAGTGTGACTAAAGCCAACTCTTCTGCTTCGTTAGTGGCTTGACAACAGTCAGACGGTAATGTGGCTTCTCGTAAGAGAGGTTTAAGCAGCAGCAGAGTGGCGCAGCAGGAGCGTGCTGGGCCCATAACCCAGAGGTCGATGGATCGAAACCATCCTCTGCTAGGCGCAGAGTTTTGTATTTTTCATGCTCCCAGGAAAAAGGTACCCCAAAAATTCACTGTCTCGTTCTTTCAGGCCACCCAAAGCCCAGCAAACTCCACTGTCCTTTATATTTCAAGGCACCAAAAAATCCACACTTAAAAAAAAAAAAAAAAGAAACCTTTCTTCTCCCATGGTCAAAGCTTGGTTTAGGCATGATAACATGACTGCGGTGTGACCCGAGTGCCAGAAGCCAGCAACCGTAGAGGGGGATTAGCTCAAATGGTAGAGCGCTCGCTTAGCATGCGAGAGGTAGCGGGATCGATGCCCGCATCCTCCAAAACTTCCACTTGGCACTACCTTCAAATGAAGGGCCAACTTCTTTTTAGTTGGCACTGACACAAAAACCTAGGAAGCAGCTGCACGCATATCTGGCTAAACCTTCGATAGCTCAGCTGGTAGAGCGGAGGACTGTAGTAGCTAGTTAGCAATCCTTAGGTCGCTGGTTCGATTCCGGCTCGAAGGATGCTTTTGAGTGTCCGATAACCTTGCATGCTTCAACTTGGAGGCTCTCTTGCACAGACTTTGCAGCTGCATACCTCCTGGCCGCACTCTTTTTGAGCCTGACCGCACAACCATTGGCCTCTGGAGAGAGTGTTAACAAGAATACTTCAAAACAAGAGAAACAATGCGTTGGCCGGGAATCGAACCCGGGTCAACTGCTTGGAAGGCAGCTATGCTCACCACTATACCACCAACGCCATAGAATTCGCACCACTTCTCAATCGTGAAAATGCAACTCTCACCCCTAGTGTGACTAAAGCCAACTCTTCTGCTTCGTTAGTGGCTTGACAACAGTCAGACGGTAATGTGGCTTCTCGTAAGAGAGGTTTAAGCAGCAGCAGAGTGGCGCAGCAGGAGCGTGCTGGGCCCATAACCCAGAGGTCGATGGATCGAAACCATCCTCTGCTAGGCGCAGAGTTTTGTATTTTTCATGCTCCCAGGAAAAAGGTACCCCAAAAATTCACTGTCTCGTTCTTTCAGGCCACCCAAAGCCCAGCAAACTCCACTGTCCTTTATATTTCAAGGCACCAAAAAATCCACACTTAAAAAAAAAAAAAAAAAGAAACCTTTCTTCTCCCATGGTCAAAGCTTGGTTTAGGCATGATAACATGACTGCGGTGTGACCCGAGTGCCAGAAGCCAGCAACCGTAGAGGGGGATTAGCTCAAATGGTAGAGCGCTCGCTTAGCATGCGAGAGGTAGCGGGATCGATGCCCGCATCCTCCAAAACTTCCACTTGGCACTACCTTCAAATGAAGGGCCAACTTCTTTTTAGTTGGCACTGACACAAAAACCTAGGAAGCAGCTGCACGCATATCTGGCTAAACCTTCGATAGCTCAGCTGGTAGAGCGGAGGACTGTAGTAGCTAGTTAGCAATCCTTAGGTCGCTGGTTCGATTCCGGCTCGAAGGATGCTTTTGAGTGTCCGATAACCTTGCATGCTTCAACTTGGAGGCTCTCTTGCACAGACTTTGCAGCTGCATACCTCCTGGCCGCACTCTTTTTGAGCCTGACCGCACAACCATTGGCCTCTGGAGAGAGTGTTAACAAGAATACTTCAAAACAAGAGAAACAATGCGTTGGCCGGGAATCGAACCCGGGTCAACTGCTTGGAAGGCAGCTATGCTCACCACTATACCACCAACGCCATAGAATTCGCACCACTTCTCAATCGTGAAAATGCAACTCTCACCCCTAGTGTGACTAAAGCCAACTCTTCTGCTTCGTTAGTGGCTTGACAACAGTCAGACGGTAATGTGGCTTCTCGTAAGAGAGGTTTAAGCAGCAGCAGAGTGGCGCAGCGGGAGCGTGCTGGGCCCATAACCCAGAGGTCGATGGATCGAAACCATCCTCTGCTAGGCGCAGAGTTTTGTATTTTTCATGCTCCCAGGAAAAAGGTACCCCAAAAATTCACTGTCTCGTTCTTTCAGGCCACCCAAAGCCCAGCAAACTCCACTGTCCTTTATATTTCAAGGCACCAAAAAATCCACACTTAAAAAAAAAAAAAAAGAAACCTTTCTTCTCCCATGGTCAAAGCTTGGTTTAGGCATGATAACATGACTGCGGTGTGACCCGAGTGCCAGAAGCCAGCAACCGTAGAGGGGGATTAGCTCAAATGGTAGAGCGCTCGCTTAGCATGCGAGAGGTAGCGGGATCGATGCCCGCATCCTCCAAAACTTCCACTTGGCACTACCTTCAAATGAAGGGCCAACTTCTTTTTAGTTGGCACTGACACAAAAACCTAGGAAGCAGCTGCACGCATATCTGGCTAAACCTTCGATAGCTCAGCTGGTAGAGCGGAGGACTGTAGTAGCTAGTTAGCAATCCTTAGGTCGCTGGTTCGATTCCGGCTCGAAGGATGCTTTTGAGTGTCCGATAACCTTGCATGCTTCAACTTGGAGGCTCTCTTGCACAGACTTTGCAGCTGCATACCTCCTGGCCACACTCTTTTTGAGCCTGACCGCACAACCATTGGCCTCTGGAGAGAGTGTTAACAAGAATACTTCAAAACAAGAGAAACAATGCGTTGGCCGGGAATCGAACCCGGGTCAACTGCTTGGAAGGCAGCTATGCTCACCACTATACCACCAACGCCATAGAATTCGCACCACTTCTCAATCGTGAAAATGCAACTCTCACCCCTAGTGTGACTAAAGCCAACTCTTCTGCTTCGTTAGTGGCTTGACAACAGTCAGACGGTAATGTGGCTTCTCGTAAGAGAGGTTTAAGCAGCAGCAGAGTGGCGCAGCGGGAGCGTGCTGGGCCCATAACCCAGAGGTCGATGGATCGAAACCATCCTCTGCTAGGCGCAGAGTTTTGTATTTTTCATGCTCCCAGGAAAAAGGTACCCCAAAAATTCACTGTCTCGTTCTTTCAGGCCACCCAAAGCCCAGCAAACTCCACTGTCCTTTATATTTCAAGGCACCAAAAAATCCACACTTAAAAAAAAAAAAAAAAGAAACCTTTCTTCTCCCATGGTCAAAGCTTGGTTTAGGCATGATAACATGACTGCGGTGTGACCCGAGTGCCAGAAGCCAGCAACCGTAGAGGGGGATTAGCTCAAATGGTAGAGCGCTCGCTTAGCATGCGAGAGGTAGCGGGATCGATGCCCGCATCCTCCAAAACTTCCACTTGGCACTACCTTCAAATGAAGGGCCAACTTCTTTTTAGTTGGCACTGACACAA
The DNA here is from genome assembly GCF_035609145.1 of Eleutherodactylus coqui. Lineage (NCBI taxonomy): Eukaryota > Metazoa > Chordata > Amphibia > Anura > Eleutherodactylidae > Eleutherodactylus > Eleutherodactylus coqui. Next base: position 9,493,397 of record NC_089837.1, read on the forward strand.
AAACCTAGGAAGCAGCTGCACGCATATCTGGCTAAACCTTCGATAGCTCAGCTGGTAGAGCGGAGGACTGTAGTAGCTAGTTAGCAATCCTTAGGTCGCTGGTTCGATTCCGGCTCGAAGGATGCTTTTGAGTGTCCGATAACCTTGCATGCTTCAACTTGGAGGCTCTCTTGCACAGACTTTGCAGCTGCATACCTCCTGGCCGCACTCTTTTTGAGCCTGACCGCACAACCATTGGCCTCTGGAGAGAGTGTTAACAAGAATACTTCAAAACAAGAGAAACAATGCGTTGGCCGGGAATCGAACCCGGGTCAACTGCTTGGAAGGCAGCTATGCTCACCACTATACCACCAACGCCATAGAATTCGCACCACTTCTCAATCGTGAAAATGCAACTCTCACCCCTAGTGTGACTAAAGCCAACTCTTCTGCTTCGTTAGTGGCTTGACAACAGTCAGACGGTAATGTGGCTTCTCGTAAGAGAGGTTTAAGCAGCAGCAGAGTGGCGCAGCAGGAGCGTGCTGGGCCCATAACCCAGAGGTCGATGGATCGAAACCATCCTCTGCTAGGCGCAGAGTTTTGTATTTTTCATGCTCCCAGGAAAAAGGTACCCCAAAAATTCACTGTCTCGTTCTTTCAGGCCACCCAAAGCCCAGCAAACTCCACTGTCCTTTATATTTCAAGGCACCAAAAAATCCACACTTAAAAAAAAAAAAAAAAGAAACCTTTCTTCTCCCATGGTCAAAGCTTGGTTTAGGCATGATAACATGACTGCGGTGTGACCCGAGTGCCAGAAGCCAGCAACCGTAGAGGGGGATTAGCTCAAATGGTAGAGCGCTCGCTTAGCATGCGAGAGGTAGCGGGATCGATGCCCGCATCCTCCAAAACTTCCACTTGGCACTACCTTCAAATGAAGGGCCAACTTCTTTTTAGTTGGCACTGACACAAAAACCTAGGAAGCAGCTGCACGCATATCTGGCTAAACCTTCGATAGCTCAGCTGGTAGAGCGGAGGACTGTAGTAGCTAGTTAGCAATCCTTAGGTCGCTGGTTCGATTCCGGCTCGAAGGATGCTTTTGAGTGTCCGATAACCTTGCATGCTTCAACTTGGAGGCTCTCTTGCACAGACTTTGCAGCTGCATACCTCCTGGCCGCACTCTTTTTGAGCCTGACCGCACAACCATTGGCCTCTGGAGAGAGTGTTAACAAGAATACTTCAAAACAAGAGAAACAATGCGTTGGCCGGGAATCGAACCCAGGTCAACTGCTTGGAAGGCAGCTATGCTCACCACTATACCACCAACGCCATAGAATTCGCACCACTTCTCAATCGTGAAAATGCAACTCTCACCCCTAGTGTGACTAAAGCCAACTCTTCTGCTTCGTTAGTGGCTTGACAACAGTCAGACGGTAATGTGGCTTCTCGTAAGAGAGGTTTAAGCAGCAGCAGAGTGGCGCAGCGGGAGCGTGCTGGGCCCATAACCCAGAGGTCGATGGATCGAAACCATCCTCTGCTAGGCGCAGAGTTTTGTATTTTTCATGCTCCCAGGAAAAAGGTACCCCAAAAATTCACTGTCTCGTTCTTTCAGGCCACCCAAAGCCCAGCAAACTCCACTGTCCTTTATATTTCAAGGCACCAAAAAATCCACACTTAAAAAAAAAAAAAAAAGAAACCTTTCTTCTCCCATGGTCAAAGCTTGGTTTAGGCATGATAACATGACTGCGGTGTGACCCGAGTGCCAGAAGCCAGCAACCGTAGAGGGGGATTAGCTCAAATGGTAGAGCGCTCGCTTAGCATGCGAGAGGTAGCGGGATCGATGCCCGCATCCTCCAAAACTTCCACTTGGCACTACCTTCAAATGAAGGGCCAACTTCTTTTTAGTTGGCACTGACACAAAAACCTAGGAAGCAGCTGCACGCATATCTGGCTAAACCTTCGATAGCTCAGCTGGTAGAGCGGAGGACTGTAGTAGCTAGTTAGCAATCCTTAGGTCGCTGGTTCGATTCCGGCTCGAAGGATGCTTTTGAGTGTCCGATAACCTTGCATGCTTCAACTTGGAGGCTCTCTTGCACAGACTTTGCAGCTGCATACCTCCTGGCCGCACTCTTTTTGAGCCTGACCGCACAACCATTGGCCTCTGGAGAGAGTGTTAACAAGAATACTTCAAAACAAGAGAAACAATGCGTTGGCCGGGAATCGAACCCGGGTCAACTGCTTGGAAGGCAGCTATGCTCACCACTATACCACCAACGCCATAGAATTCGCACCACTTCTCAATCGTGAAAATGCAACTCTCACCCCTAGTGTGACTAAAGCCAACTCTTCTGCTTCGTTAGTGGCTTGACAACAGTCAGACGGTAATGTGGCTTCTCGTAAGAGAGGTTTAAGCAGCAGCAGAGTGGCGCAGCGGGAGCGTGCTGGGCCCATAACCCAGAGGTCGATGGATCGAAACCATCCTCTGCTAGGCGCAGAGTTTTGTATTTTTCATGCTCCCAGGAAAAAGGTACCCCAAAAATTCACTGTCTCGTTCTTTCAGGCCACCCAAAGCCCAGCAAACTCCACTGTCCTTTATATTTCAAGGCACCAAAAAATCCACACTTAAAAAAAAAAAAAAAAGAAACCTTTCTTCTCCCATGGTCAAAGCTTGGTTTAGGCATGATAACATGACTGCGGTGTGACCCGAGTGCCAGAAGCCAGCAACCGTAGAGGGGGATTAGCTCAAATGGTAGAGCGCTCGCTTAGCATGCGAGAGGTAGCGGGATCGATGCCCGCATCCTCCAAAACTTCCACTTGGCACTACCTTCAAATGAAGGGCCAACTTCTTTTTAGTTGGCACTGACACAAAAACCTAGGAAGCAGCTGCACGCATATCTGGCTAAACCTTCGATAGCTCAGCTGGTAGAGCGGAGTACTGTAGTAGCTAGTTAGCAATCCTTAGGTCGCTGGTTCGATTCCGGCTCGAAGGATGCTTTTGAGTGTCCGATAACCTTGCATGCTTCAACTTGGAGGCTCTCTTGCACAGACTTTGCAGCTGCATACCTCCTGGCCGCACTCTTTTTGAGCCTGACCGCACAACCATTGGCCTCTGGAGAGAGTGTTAACAAGAATACTTCAAAACAAGAGAAACAATGCGTTGGCCGGGAATCGAACCCGGGTCAACTGCTTGGAAGGCAGCTATGCTCACCACTATACCACCAACGCCATAGAATTCGCACCACTTCTCAATCGTGAAAATGCAACTCTCACCCCTAGTGTGACTAAAGCCAACTCTTCTGCTTCGTTAGTGGCTTGACAACAGTCAGACGGTAATGTGGCTTCTCGTAAGAGAGGTTTAAGCAGCAGCAGAGTGGCGCAGCAGGAGCGTGCTGGGCCCATAACCCAGAGGTCGATGGATCGAAACCATCCTCTGCTAGGCGCAGAGTTTTGTATTTTTCATGCTCCCAGGAAAAAGGTACCCCAAAAATTCACTGTCTCGTTCTTTCAGGCCACCCAAAGCCCAGCAAACTCCACTGTCCTTTATATTTCAAGGCACCAAAAAATCCACACTTAAAAAAAAAAAAAAAAAGAAACCTTTCTTCTCCCATGGTCAAAGCTTGGTTTAGGCATGATAACATGACTGCGGTGTGACCCGAGTGCCAGAAGCCAGCAACCGTAGAGGGGGATTAGCTCAAATGGTAGAGCGCTCGCTTAGCATGCGAGAGGTAGCGGGATCGATGCCCGCATCCTCTAAAACTTCCACTTGGCACTACCTTCAAATGAAGGGCCAACTTCTTTTTAGTTGGCACTGACACAAAAACCTAGGAAGCAGCTGCACGCATATCTGGCTAAACCTTCGATAGCTCAGCTGGTAGAGCGGAGGACTGTAGTAGCTAGTTAGCAATCCTTAGGTTGCTGGTTCGATTCCGGCTCGAAGGATGCTTTTGAGTGTCCGATAACCTTGCATGCTTCAACTTGGAGGCTCTCTTGCACAGACTTTGCAGCTGCATACCTCCTGGCCGCACTCTTTTTGAGCCTGACCGCACAACCATTGGCCTCTGGAGAGAGTGTTAACAAGAATACTTCAAAACAAGAGAAACAATGCGTTGGCCGGGAATCGAACCCGGGTCAACTGCTTGGAAGGCAGCTATGCTCACCACTATACCACCAACGCCATAGAATTCGCACCACTTCTCAATCGTGAAAATGCAACTCTCACCCCTAGTGTGACTAAAGCCAACTCTTCTGCTTCGTTAGTGGCTTGACAACAGTCAGACGGTAATGTGGCTTCTCGTAAGAGAGGTTTAAGCAGCAGCAGAGTGGCGCAGCGGGAGCGTGCTGGGCCCATAACCCAGAGGTCGATGGATCGAAACCATCCTCTGCTAGGCGCAGAGTTTTGTATTTTTCATGCTCCCAGGAAAAAGGTACCCCAAAAATTCACTGTCTCGTTCTTTCAGGCCACCCAAAGCCCAGCAAATTCCACTGTCCTTTATATTTCAAGGCACCAAAAAATCCACACTTAAAAAAAAAAAAAAAAAAAAAAAGAAACCTTTCTTCTCCCATGGTCAAAGCTTGGTTTAGGCATGATAACATGACTGCGGTGTGACCCGAGTGCCAGAAGCCAGCAACCGTAGAGGGGGATTAGCTCAAATGGTAGAGCGCTCGCTTAGCATGCGAGAGGTAGCGGGATCGATGCCCGCATCCTCCAAAACTTCCACTTGGCACTACCTTCAAATGAAGGGCCAACTTCTTTTTAGTTGGCACTGACACAAAAACCTAGGAAGCAGCTGCACGCATATCTGGCTAAACCTTCGATAGCTCAGCTGGTAGAGCGGAGGACTGTAGTAGCTAGTTAGCAATCCTTAGGTCGCTGGTTCGATTCCGGCTCGAAGGATGCTTTTGAGTGTCCGATAACCTTGCATGCTTCAACTTGGAGGCTCTCTTGCACAGACTTTGCAGCTGCATACCTCCTGGCCGCACTCTTTTTGAGCCTGACCGCACAACCATTGGCCTCTGGAGAGAGTGTTAACAAGAATACTTCAAAACAAGAGAAACAATGCGTTGGCCGGGAATCGAACCCGGGTCAACTGCTTGGAAGGCAGCTATGCTCACCACTATACCACCAACGCCATAGAATTCGCACCACTTCTCAATCGTGAAAATGCAACTCTCACCCCTAGTGTGACTAAAGCCAACTCTTCTGCTTCGTTAGTGGCTTGACAACAGTCAGACGGTAATGTGGCTTCTCGTAAGAGAGGTTTAAGCAGCAGCAGAGTGGCGCAGCGGGAGCGTGCTGGGCCCATAACCCAGAGGTCGATGGATCGAAACCATCCTCTGCTAGGCGCAGAGTTTTGTATTTTTCATGCTCCCAGGAAAAAGGTACCCCAAAAATTCACTGTCTCGTTCTTTCAGGCCACCCAAAGCCCAGCAAATTCCACTGTCCTTTATATTTCAAGGCACCAAAAAATCCACACTTAAAAAAAAAAAAAAAAAAAAAAGAAACCTTTCTTCTCCCATGGTCAAAGCTTGGTTTAGGCATGATAACATGACTGCGGTGTGACCCGAGTGCCAGAAGCCAGCAACCGTAGAGGGGGATTAGCTCAAATGGTAGAGCGCTCGCTTAGCATGCGAGAGGTAGCGGGATCGATGCCCGCATCCTCCAAAACTTCCACTTGGCACTACCTTCAAATGAAGGGCCAACTTCTTTTTAGTTGGCACTGACACAAAAACCTAGGAAGCAGCTGCACGCATATCTGGCTAAACCTTCGATAGCTCAGCTGGTAGAGCGGAGGACTGTAGTAGCTAGTTAGCAATCCTTAGGTCGCTGGTTCGATTCCGGCTCGAAGGATGCTTTTGAGTGTCCGATAACCTTGCATGCTTCAACTTGGAGGCTCTCTTGCACAGACTTTGCAGCTGCATACCTCCTGGCCGCACTCTTTTTGAGCCTGACCGCACAACCATTGGCCTCTGGAGAGAGTGTTAACAAGAATACTTCAAAACAAGAGAAACAATGCGTTGGCCGGGAATCGAACCCGGGTCAACTGCTTGGAAGGCAGCTATGCTCACCACTATACCACCAACGCCATAGAATTCGCACCACTTCTCAATCGTGAAAATGCAACTCTCACCCCTAGTGTGACTAAAGCCAACTCTTCTGCTTCGTTAGTGGCTTGACAACAGTCAGACGGTAATGTGGCTTCTCGTAAGAGAGGTTTAAGCAGCAGCAGAGTGGCGCAGCGGGAGCGTGCTGGGCCCATAACCCAGAGGTCGATGGATCGAAACCATCCTCTGCTAGGCGCAGAGTTTTGTATTTTTCATGCTCCCAGGAAAAAGGTACCCCAAAAATTCACTGTCTCGTTCTTTCAGGCCACCCAAAGCCCAGCAAATTCCACTGTCCTTTATATTTCAAGGCACCAAAAAATCCACACTTAAAAAAAAAAAAAAAAAAAAAAAGAAACCTTTCTTCTCCCATGGTCAAAGCTTGGTTTAGGCATGATAACATGACTGCGGTGTGACCCGAGTGCCAGAAGCCAGCAACCGTAGAGGGGGATTAGCTCAAATGGTAGAGCGCTCGCTTAGCATGCGAGAGGTAGCGGGATCGATGCCCGCATCCTCCAAAACTTCCACTTGGCACTACCTTCAAATGAAGGGCCAACTTCTTTTTAGTTGGCACTGACACAAAAACCTAGGAAGCAGCTGCACGCATATCTGGCTAAACCTTCGATAGCTCAGCTGGTAGAGCGGAGGACTGTAGTAGCTAGTTAGCAATCCTTAGGTCGCTGGTTCAATTCCGGCTCGAAGGATGCTTTTGAGTGTCCGATAACCTTGCATGCTTCAACTTGGAGGCTCTCTTGCACAGACTTTGCAGCTGCATACCTCCTGGCCGCACTCTTTTTGAGCCTGACCGCACAACCATTGGCCTCTGGAGAGAGTGTTAACAAGAATACTTCAAAACAAGAGAAACAATGCGTTGGCCGGGAATCGAACCCGGGTGAACTGCTTGGAAGGCAGCTATGCTCACCACTATACCACCAACGCCATAGAATTCGCACCACTTCTCAATCGTGAAAATGCAACTCTCACCCCTAGTGTGACTAAAGCCAACTCTTCTGCTTCGTTAGTGGCTTGACAACAGTCAGACGGTAATGTGGCTTCTCGTAAGAGAGGTTTAAGCAGCAGCAGAGTGGCGCAGCGGGAGCGTGCTGGGCCCATAACCCAGAGGTCGATGGATCGAAACCATCCTCTGCTAGGCGCAGAGTTTTGTATTTTTCATGCTCCCAGGAAAAAGGTACCCCAAAAATTCACTGTCTCGTTCTTTCAGGCCACCCAAAGCCCAGCAAATTCCACTGTCCTTTATATTTCAAGGCACCAAAAAATCCACACTTAAAAAAAAAAAAAAAAAAAAAGAAACCTTTCTTCTCCCATGGTCAAAGCTTGGTTTAGGCATGATAACATGACTGCGGTGTGACCCGAGTGCCAGAAGCCAGCAACCGTAGAGGGGGATTAGCTCAAATGGTAGAGCGCTCGCTTAGCATGCGAGAGGTAGCGGGATCGATGCCCGCATCCTCCAAAACTTCCACTTGGCACTACCTTCAAATGAAGGGCCAACTTCTTTTTAGTTGGCACTGACACAAAAACCTAGGAAGCAGCTGCACGCATATCTGGCTAAACCTTCGATAGCTCAGCTGGTAGAGCGGAGGACTGTAGTAGCTAGTTAGCAATCCTTAGGTCGCTGGTTCGATTCCGGCTCGAAGGATGCTTTTGAGTGTCCGATAACCTTGCATGCTTCAACTTGGAGGCTCTCTTGCACAGACTTTGCAGCTGCATACCTCCTGGCCGCACTCTTTTTGAGCCTGACCGCACAACCATTGGCCTCTGGAGAGAGTGTTAACAAGAATACTTCAAAACAAGAGAAACAATGCGTTGGCCGGGAATCGAACCCGGGTCAACTGCTTGGAAGGCAGCTATGCTCACCACTATACCACCAACGCCATAGAATTCGCACCACTTCTCAATCGTGAAAATGCAACTCTCACCCCTAGTGTGACTAAAGCCAACTCTTCTGCTTCGTTAGTGGCTTGACAACAGTCAGACGGTAATGTGGCTTCTCGTAAGAGAGGTTTAAGCAGCAGCAGAGTGGCGCAGCGGGAGCGTGCTGGGCCCATAACCCAGAGGTCGATGGATCGAAACCATCCTCTGCTAGGCGCAGAGTTTTGTATTTTTCATGCTCCCAGGAAAAAGGTACCCCAAAAATTCACTGTCTCGTTCTTTCAGGCCACCCAAAGCCCAGCAAATTCCACTGTCCTTTATATTTCAAGGCACCAAAAAATCCACACTTAAAAAAAAAAAAAAAAAAAAAAGAAACCTTTCTTCTCCCATGGTCAAAGCTTGGTTTAGGCATGATAACATGACTGCGGTGTGACCCGAGTGCCAGAAGCCAGCAACCGTAGAGGGGGATTAGCTCAAATGGTAGAGCGCTCGCTTAGCATGCGAGAGGTAGCGGGATCGATGCCCGCATCCTCCAAAACTTCCACTTGGCACTACCTTCAAATGAAGGGCCAACTTCTTTTTAGTTGGCACTGACACAAAAACCTAGGAAGCAGCTGCACGCATATCTGGCTAAACCTTCGATAGCTCAGCTGGTAGAGCGGAGGACTGTAGTAGCTAGTTAGCAATCCTTAGGTCGCTGGTTCGATTCCGGCTCGAAGGATGCTTTTGAGTGTCCGATAACCTTGCATGCTTCAACTTGGAGGCTCTCTTGCACAGACTTTGCAGCTGCATACCTCCTGGCCGCACTCTTTTTGAGCCTGACCGCACAACCATTGGCCTCTGGAGAGAGTGTTAACAAGAATACTTCAAAACAAGAGAAACAATGCGTTGGCCGGGAATCGAACCCGGGTCAACTGCTTGGAAGGCAGCTATGCTCACCACTATACCACCAACGCCATAGAATTCGCACCACTTCTCAATCGTGAAAATGCAACTCTCACCCCTAGTGTGACTAAAGCCAACTCTTCTGCTTCGTTAGTGGCTTGACAACAGTCAGACGGTAATGTGGCTTCTCGTAAGAGAGGTTTAAGCAGCAGCAGAGTGGCGCAGCGGGAGCGTGCTGGGCCCATAACCCAGAGGTCGATGGATCGAAACCATCCTCTGCTAGGCGCAGAGTTTTGTATTTTTCATGCTCCCAGGAAAAAGGTACCCCAAAAATTCACTGTCTCGTTCTTTCAGGCCACCCAAAGCCCAGCAAATTCCACTGTCCTTTATATTTCAAGGCACCAAAAAATCCACACTTAAAAAAAAAAAAAAAAAAAAAAGAAACCTTTCTTCTCCCATGGTCAAAGCTTGGTTTAGGCATGATAACATGACTGCGGTGTGACCCGAGTGCCAGAAGCCAGCAACCGTAGAGGGGGATTAGCTCAAATGGTAGAGCGCTCGCTTAGCATGCGAGAGGTAGCGGGATCGATGCCCGCATCCTCCAAAACTTCCACTTGGCACTACCTTCAAATGAAGGGCCAACTTCTTTTTAGTTGGCACTGACACAAAAACCTAGGAAGCAGCTGCACGCATATCTGGCTAAACCTTCGATAGCTCAGCTGGTAGAGCGGAGGACTGTAGTAGCTAGTTAGCAATCCTTAGGTCGCTGGTTCAATTCCGGCTCGAAGGATGCTTTTGAGTGTCCGATAACCTTGCATGCTTCAACTTGGAGGCTCTCTTGCACAGACTTTGCAGCTGCATACCTCCTGGCCGCACTCTTTTTGAGCCTGACCGCACAACCATTGGCCTCTGGAGAGAGTGTTAACAAGAATACTTCAAAACAAGAGAAACAATGCGTTGGCCGGGAATCGAACCCGGGTCAACTGCTTGGAAGGCAGCTATGCTCACCACTATACCACCAACGCCATAGAATTCGCACCACTTCTCAATCGTGAAAATGCAACTCTCACCCCTAGTGTGACTAAAGCCAACTCTTCTGCTTCGTTAGTGGCTTGACAACAGTCAGACGGTAATGTGGCTTCTCGTAAGAGAGGTTTAAGCAGCAGCAGAGTGGCGCAGCGGGAGCGTGCTGGGCCCATAACCCAGAGGTCGATGGATCGAAACCATCCTCTGCTAGGCGCAGAGTTTTGTATTTTTCATGCTCCCAGGAAAAAGGTACCCCAAAAATTCACTGTCTCGTTCTTTCAGGCCACCCAAAGCCCAGCAAATTCCACTGTCCTTTATATTTCAAGGCACCAAAAAATCCACACTTAAAAAAAAAAAAAAAAAAAAAAGAAACCTTTCTTCTCCCATGGTCAAAGCTTGGTTTAGGCATGATAACATGACTGCGGTGTGACCCGAGTGCCAGAAGCCAGCAACCGTAGAGGGGGATTAGCTCAAATGGTAGAGCGCTCGCTTAGCATGCGAGAGGTAGCGGGATCGATGCCCGCATCCTCCAAAACTTCCACTTGGCACTACCTTCAAATGAAGGGCCAACTTCTTTTTAGTTGGCACTGACACAAAAACCTAGGAAGCAGCTGCACGCATATCTGGCTAAACCTTCGATAGCTCAGCTGGTAGAGCGGAGGACTGTAGTAGCTAGTTAGCAATCCTTAGGTCGCTGGTTCAATTCCGGCTCGAAGGATGCTTTTGAGTGTCCGATAACCTTGCATGCTTCAACTTGGAGGCTCTCTTGCACAGACTTTGCAGCTGCATACCTCCTGGCCGCACTCTTTTTGAGCCTGACCGCACAACCATTGGCCTCTGGAGAGAGTGTTAACAAGAATACTTCAAAACAAGAGAAACAATGCGTTGGCCGGGAATCGAACCCGGGTCAACTGCTTGGAAGGCAGCTATGCTCACCACTATACCACCAACGCCATAGAATTCGCACCACTTCTCAATCGTGAAAATGCAACTCTCACCCCTAGTGTGACTAAAGCCAACTCTTCTGCTTCGTTAGTGGCTTGACAACAGTCAGACGGTAATGTGGCTTCTCGTAAGAGAGGTTTAAGCAGCAGCAGAGTGGCGCAGCGGGAGCGTGCTGGGCCCATAACCCAGAGGTCGATGGATCGAAACCATCCTCTGCTAGGCGCAGAGTTTTGTATTTTTCATGCTCCCAGGAAAAAGGTACCCCAAAAATTCACTGTCTCGTTCTTTCAGGCCACCCAAAGCCCAGCAAATTCCACTGTCCTTTATATTTCAAGGCACCAAAAAATCCACACTTAAAAAAAAAAAAAAAAAAAAAAGAAACCTTTCTTCTCCCATGGTCAAAGCTTGGTTTAGGCATGATAACATGACTGCGGTGTGACCCGAGTGCCAGAAGCCAGCAACCGTAGAGGGGGATTAGCTCAAATGGTAGAGCGCTCGCTTAGCATGCGAGAGGTAGCGGGATCGATGCCCGCATCCTCCAAAACTTCCACTTGGCACTACCTTCAAATGAAGGGCCAACTTCTTTTTAGTTGGCACTGACACAAAAACCTAGGAAGCAGCTGCACGCATATCTGGCTAAACCTTCGATAGCTCAGCTGGTAGAGCGGAGGACTGTAGTAGCTAGTTAGCAATCCTTAGGTCGCTGGTTCAATTCCGGCTCGAAGGATGCTTTTGAGTGTCCGATAACCTTGCATGCTTCAACTTGGAGGCTCTCTTGCACAGACTTTGCAGCTGCATACCTCCTGGCCGCACTCTTTTTGAGCCTGACCGCACAACCATTGGCCTCTGGAGAGAGTGTTAACAAGAATACTTCAAAACAAGAGAAACAATGCGTTGGCCGGGAATCGAACCCGGGTCAACTGCTTGGAAGGCAGCTATGCTCACCACTATACCACCAACGCCATAGAATTCGCACCACTTCTCAATCGTGAAAATGCAACTCTCACCCCTAGTGTGACTAAAGCCAACTCTTCTGCTTCGTTAGTGGCTTGACAACAGTCAGACGGTAATGTGGCTTCTCGTAAGAGAGGTTTAAGCAGCAGCAGAGTGGCGCAGCGGGAGCGTGCTGGGCCCATAACCCAGAGGTCGATGGCTTCTCGTAAGAGAGGTTTAAGCAGCAGCAGAGTGGCGCAGCGGGAGCGTGCTGGGCCCATAACCCAGAGGTCGATGGATCGAAACCATCCTCTGCTAGGCGCAGAGTTTTGTATTTTTCATGCTCCCAGGAAAAAGGTACCCCAAAAATTCACTGTCTCGTTCTTTCAGGCCACCCAAAGCCCAGCAAACTCCACTGTCCTTTATATTTCAAGACACCAAAAAATCCACACTTAAAAAAAAAAAAAAAAAAACAAAAAAAAAGAAACCTTTCTTCTCCCATGGTCAAAGCTTGGTTTAGGCATGATAACATGACTGCGGTGTGACCCGAGTGCCAGAAGCCAGCAACCGTAGAGGGGGATTAGCTCAAATGGTAGAGCGCTCGCTTAGCATGCGAGAGGTAGCGGGATCGATGCCCGCATCCTCCAAAACTTCCACTTGGCACTACCTTCAAATGAAGGGCCAACTTCTTTTTAGTTGGCACTGACACAAAAACCTAGGAAGCAGCTGCAGGCATATCTGGCTAAACCTTCGATAGCTCAGCTGGTAGAGCGGAGGACTGTAGTAGCTAGTTAGCAATCCTTAGGTCGCTGGTTCGATTCCGGCTCGAAGGATGCTTTTGAGTGTCCGATAACCTTGCATGCTTCAACTTGGAGGCTCTCTTGCACAGACTTTGCAGCTGCATACCTCCTGGCCGCACTCTTTTTGAGCCTGACCGCACAACCATTGGCCTCTGGAGAGAGTGTTAACAAGAATACTTCAAAACAAGAGAAACAATGCGTTGGCCGGGAATCGAACCCGGGTCAACTGCTTGGAAGGCAGCTATGCTCACCACTATACCACCAACGCCATAGAATTCGCACCACTTCTCAATCGTGAAAATGCAACTCTCACCCCTAGTGTGACTAAAGCCAACTCTTCTGCTTCGTTAGTGGCTTGACAACAGTCAGACGGTAATGTGGCTTCTCGTAAGAGAGGTTTAAGCAGCAGCAGAGTGGCGCAGCGGGAGCGTGCTGGGCCCATAACCCAGAGGTCGATGGATCGAAACCATCCTCTGCTAGGCGCAGAGTTTTGTATTTTTCATGCTCCCAGGAAAAAGGTACCCCAAAAATTCACTGTCTCGTTCTTTCAGGCCACCCAAAGCCCAGCAAATTCCACTGTCCTTTATATTTCAAGGCACCAAAAAATCCACACTTAAAAAAAAAAAAAAAAAAAAAAGAAACCTTTCTTCTCCCATGGTCAAAGCTTGGTTTAGGCATGATAACATGACTGCGGTGTGACCCGAGTGCCAGAAGCCAGCAACCGTAGAGGGGGATTAGCTCAAATGGTAGAGCGCTCGCTTAGCATGCGAGAGGTAGCGGGATCGATGCCCGCATCCTCCAAAACTTCCACTTGGCACTACCTTCAAATGAAGGGCCAACTTCTTTTTAGTTGGCACTGACACAAAAACCTAGGAAGCAGCTGCACGCATATCTGGCTAAACCTTCGATAGCTCAGCTGGTAGAGCGGAGGACTGTAGTAGCTAGTTAGCAATCCTTAGGTCGCTGGTTCGATTCCGGCTCGAAGGATGCTTTTGAGTGTCCGATAACCTTGCATGCTTCAACTTGGAGGCTCTCTTGCACAGACTTTGCAGCTGCATACCTCCTGGCCGCACTCTTTTTGAGCCTGACCGCACAACCATTGGCCTCTGGAGAGAGTGTTAACAAGAATACTTCAAAACAAGAGAAACAATGCGTTGGCCGGGAATCGAACCCGGGTCAACTGCTTGGAAGGCAGCTATGCTCACCACTATACCACCAACGCCATAGAATTCGCACCACTTCTCAATCGTGAAAATGCAACTCTCACCCCTAGTGTGACTAAAGCCAACTCTTCTGCTTCGTTAGTGGCTTGACAACAGTCAGACGGTAATGTGGCTTCTCGTAAGAGAGGTTTAAGCAGCAGCAGAGTGGCGCAGCGGGAGCGTGCTGGGCCCATAACCCAGAGGTCGATGGCTTCTCGTAAGAGAGGTTTAAGCAGCAGCAGAGTGGCGCAGCGGGAGCGTGCTGGGCCCATAACCCAGAGGTCGATGGATCGAAACCATCCTCTGCTAGGCGCAGAGTTTTGTATTTTTCATGCTCCCAGGAAAAAGGTACCCCAAAAATTCACTGTCTCGTTCTTTCAGGCCACCCAAAGCCCAGCAAACTCCACTGTCCTTTATATTTCAAGACACCAAAAAATCCACACTTAAAAAAAAAAAAAAAAAAAAAAAAAAAAGAAACCTTTCTTCTCCCATGGTCAAAGCTTGGTTTAGGCATGATAACATGACTGCGGTGTGACCCGAGTGCCAGAAGCCAGCAACCGTAGAGGGGGATTAGCTCAAATGGTAGAGCGCTCGCTTAGCATGCGAGAGGTAGCGGGATCGATGCCCGCATCCTCCAAAACTTCCACTTGGCACTACCTTCAAATGAAGGGCCAACTTCTTTTTAGTTGGCACTGACACAAAAACCTAGGAAGCAGCTGCAGGCATATCTGGCTAAACCTTCGATAGCTCAGCTGGTAGAGCGGAGGACTGTAGTAGCTAGTTAGCAATCCTTAGGTCGCTGGTTCGATTCCGGCTCGAAGGATGCTTTTGAGTGTCCGATAACCTTGCATGCTTCAACTTGGAGGCTCTCTTGCACAGACTTTGCAGCTGCATACCTCCTGGCCGCACTCTTTTTGAGCCTGACCGCACAACCATTGGCCTCTGGAGAGAGTGTTAACAAGAATACTTCAAAACAAGAGAAACAATGCGTTGGCCGGGAATCGAACCCGGGTCAACTGCTTGGAAGGCAGCTATGCTCACCACTATACCACCAACGCCATAGAATTCGCACCACTTCTCAATCGTGAAAATGCAACTCTCACCCCTAGTGTGACTAAAGCCAACTCTTCTGCTTCGTTAGTGGCTTGACAACAGTCAGACGGTAATGTGGCTTCTCGTAAGAGAGGTTTAAGCAGCAGCAGAGTGGCGCAGCGGGAGCGTGCTGGGCCCATAACCCAGAGGTCGATGGATCGAAACCATCCTCTGCTAGGCGCAGAGTTTTGTATTTTTCATGCTCCCAGGAAAAAGGTACCCCAAAAATTCACTGTCTCGTTCTTTCAGGCCACCCAAAGCCCAGCAAATTCCACTGTCCTTTATATTTCAAGGCACCAAAAAATCCACACTTAAAAAAAAAAAAAAAAAAAAAAGAAACCTTTCTTCTCCCATGGTCAAAGCTTGGTTTAGGCATGATAACATGACTGCGGTGTGACCCGAGTGCCAGAAGCCAGCAACCGTAGAGGGGGATTAGCTCAAATGGTAGAGCGCTCGCTTAGCATGCGAGAGGTAGCGGGATCGATGCCCGCATCCTCCAAAACTTCCACTTGGCACTACCTTCAAATGAAGGGCCAACTTCTTTTTAGTTGGCACTGACACAAAAACCTAGGAAGCAGCTGCACGCATATCTGGCTAAACCTTCGATAGCTCAGCTGGTAGAGCGGAGGACTGTAGTAGCTAGTTAGCAATCCTTAGGTCGCTGGTTCGATTCCGGCTCGAAGGATGCTTTTGAGTGTCCGATAACCTTGCATGCTTCAACTTGGAGGCTCTCTTGCACAGACTTTGCAGCTGCATACCTCCTGGCCGCACTCTTTTTGAGCCTGACCGCACAACCATTGGCCTCTGGAGAGAGTGTTAACAAGAATACTTCAAAACAAGAGAAACAATGCGTTGGCCGGGAATCGAACCCGGGTCAACTGCTTGGAAGGCAGCTATGCTCACCACTATACCACCAACGCCATAGAATTCGCACCACTTCTCAATCGTGAAAATGCAACTCTCACCCCTAGTGTGACTAAAGCCAACTCTTCTGCTTCGTTAGTGGCTTGACAACAGTCAGACGGTAATGTGGCTTCTCGTAAGAGAGGTTTAAGCAGCAGCAGAGTGGCGCAGCGGGAGCGTGCTGGGCCCATAACCCAGAGGTCGATGGATCGAAACCATCCTCTGCTAGGCGCAGAGTTTTGTATTTTTCATGCTCCCAGGAAAAAGGTACCCCAAAAATTCACTGTCTCGTTCTTTCAGGCCACCCAAAGCCCAGCAAATTCCACTGTCCTTTATATTTCAAGACACCAAAAAATCCACACTTAAAAAAAAAAAAAAAAAAAAAAGAAACCTTTCTTCTCCCATGGTCAAAGCTTGGTTTAGGCATGATAACATGACTGCGGTGTGACCCGAGTGCCAGAAGCCAGCAACCGTAGAGGGGGATTAGCTCAAATGGTAGAGCGCTCGCTTAGCATGCGAGAGGTAGCGGGATCGATGCCCGCATCCTCCAAAACTTCCACTTGGCACTACCTTCAAATGAAGGGCCAACTTCTTTTTAGTTGGCACTGACACAAAAACCTAGGAAGCAGCTGCACGCATATCTGGCTAAACCTTCGATAGCTCAGCTGGTAGAGCGGAGGACTGTAGTAGCTAGTTAGCAATCCTTAGGTCGCTGGTTCGATTCCGGCTCGAAGGATGCTTTTGAGTGTCCGATAACCTTGCATGCTTCAACTTGGAGGCTCTCTTGCACAGACTTTGCAGCTGCATACCTCCTGGCCGCACTCTTTTTGAGCCTGACCGCACAACCATTGGCCTCTGGAGAGAGTGTTAACAAGAATACTTCAAAACAAGAGAAACAATGCGTTGGCCGGGAATCGAACCCGGGTCAACTGCTTGGAAGGCAGCTATGCTCACCACTATACCACCAACGCCATAGAATTCGCACCACTTCTCAATCGTGAAAATGCAACTCTCACCCCTAGTGTGACTAAAGCCAACTCTTCTGCTTCGTTAGTGGCTTGACAACAGTCAGACGGTAATGTGGCTTCTCGTAAGAGAGGTTTAAGCAGCAGCAGAGTGGCGCAGCGGGAACGTGCTGGGCCCATAACCCAGAGGTCGATGGATCGAAACCATCCTCTGCTAGGCGCAGAGTTTTGTATTTTTCATGCTCCCAGGAAAAAGGTACCCCAAAAATTCACTGTCTCGTTCTTTCAGGCCACCCAAAGCCCAGCAAACTCCACTGTCCTTTATATTTCAAGACACCAAAAAATCCACACTTAAAAAAAAAAAAAAAAAAAGAAACCTTTCTTCTCCCATGGTCAAAGCTTGGTTTAGGCATGATAACATGACTGCGGTGTGACCCGAGTGCCAGAAGCCAGCAACCGTAGAGGGGGATTAGCTCAAATGGTAGAGCGCTCGCTTAGCATGCGAGAGGTAGCGGGATCGATGCCCGCATCCTCCAAAACTTCCACTTGGCACTACCTTCAAATGAAGGGCCAACTTCTTTTTAGTTGGCACTGACACAAAAACCTAGGAAGCAGCTGCACGCATATCTGGCTAAACCTTCGATAGCTCAGCTGGTAGAGCGGAGGACTGTAGTAGCTAGTTAGCAATCCTTAGGTCGCTGGTTCGATTCCGGCTCGAAGGATGCTTTTGAGTGTCCGATAACCTTGCATGCTTCAACTTGGAGGCTCTCTTGCACAGACTTTGCAGCTGCATACCTCCTGGCCGCACTCTTTTTGAGCCTGACCGCACAACCATTGGCCTCTGGAGAGAGTGTTAACAAGAATACTTCAAAACAAGAGAAACAATGCGTTGGCCGGGAATCGAACCCGGGTCAACTGCTTGGAAGGCAGCTATGCTCACCACTATACCACCAACGCCATAGAATTCGCACCACTTCTCAATCGTGAAAATGCAACTCTCACCCCTAGTGTGACTAAAGCCAACTCTTCTGCTTCGTTAGTGGCTTGACAACAGTCAGACGGTAATGTGGCTTCTCGTAAGAGAGGTTTAAGCAGCAGCAGAGTGGCGCAGCGGGAGCGTGCTGGGCCCATAACCCAGAGGTCGATGGATCGAAACCATCCTCTGCTAGGCGCAGAGTTTTGTATTTTTCATGCTCCCAGGAAAAAGGTACCCCAAAAATTCACTGTCTCGTTCTTTCAGGCCACCCAAAGCCCAGCAAATTCCACTGTCCTTTATATTTCAAGGCACCAAAAAATCCACACTTAAAAAAAAAAAAAAAAAAAAAAAAAGAAACCTTTCTTCTCCCATGGTCAAAGCTTGGTTTAGGCATGATAACATGACTGCGGTGTGACCCGAGTGCCAGAAGCCAGCAACCGTAGAGGGGGATTAGCTCAAATGGTAGAGCGCTCGCTTAGCATGCGAGAGGTAGCGGGATCGATGCCCGCATCCTCCAAAACTTCCACTTGGCACTACCTTCAAATGAAGGGCCAACTTCTTTTTAGTTGGCACTGACACAAAAACCTAGGAAGCAGCTGCACGCATATCTGGCTAAACCTTCGATAGCTCAGATGGTAGAGCGGAGGACTGTAGTAGCTAGTTAGCAATCCTTAGGTCGCTGGTTCGATTCCGGCTCGAAGGATGCTTTTGAGTGTCCGATAACCTTGCATGCTTCAACTTGGAGGCTCTCTTGCACAGACTTTGCAGCTGCATACCTCCTGGCCGCACTCTTTTTGAGCCTGACCGCACAACCATTGGCCTCTGGAGAGAGTGTTAACAAGAATACTTCAAAACAAGAGAAACAATGCGTTGGCCGGGAATCGAACCCAGGTCAACTGCTTGGAAGGCAGCTATGCTCACCACTATACCACCAACGCCATAGAATTCGCACCACTTCTCAATCGTGAAAATGCAACTCTCACCCCTAGTGTGACTAAAGCCAACTCTTCTGCTTCGTTAGTGGCTTGACAACAGTCAGACGGTAATGTGGCTTCTCGTAAGAGAGGTTTAAGCAGCAGCAGAGTGGCGCAGCGGGAGCGTGCTGGGCCCATAACCCAGAGGTCGATGGATCGAAACCATCCTCTGCTAGGCGCAGAGTTTTGTATTTTTCATGCTCCCAGGAAAAAGGTACCCCAAAAATTCACTGTCTCGTTCTTTCAGGCCACCCAAAGCCCAGCAAATTCCACTGTCCTTTATATTTCAAGGCACCAAAAAATCCACACTTAAAAAAAAAAAAAAAAAAAAAAAAGAAACCTTTCTTCTCCCATGGTCAAAGCTTGGTTTAGGCATGATAACATGACTGCGGTGTGACCCGAGTGCCAGAAGCCAGCAACCGTAGAGGGGGATTAGCTCAAATGGTAGAGCGCTCGCTTAGCATGCGAGAGGTAGCGGGATCGATGCCCGCATCCTCCAAAACTTCCACTTGGCACTACCTTCAAATGAAGGGCCAACTTCTTTTTAGTTGGCACTGACACAAAAACCTAGGAAGCAGCTGCACGCATATCTGGCTAAACCTTCGATAGCTCAGCTGGTAGAGCGGAGGACTGTAGTAGCTAGTTAGCAATCCTTAGGTCGCTGGTTCAATTCCGGCTCGAAGGATGCTTTTGAGTGTCCGATAACCTTGCATGCTTCAACTTGGAGGCTCTCTTGCACAGACTTTGCAGCTGCATACCTCCTGGCCGCACTCTTTTTGAGCCTGACCGCACAACCATTGGCCTCTGGAGAGAGTGTTAACAAGAATACTTCAAAACAAGAGAAACAATGCGTTGGCCGGGAATCGAACCCGGGTCAACTGCTTGGAAGGCAGCTATGCTCACCACTATACCACCAACGCCATAGAATTCGCACCACTTCTCAATCGTGAAAATGCAACTCTCACCCCTAGTGTGACTAAAGCCAACTCTTCTGCTTCGTTAGTGGCTTGACAACAGTCAGACGGTAATGTGGCTTCTCGTAAGAGAGGTTTAAGCAGCAGCAGAGTGGCGCAGCGGGAGCGTGCTGGGCCCATAACCCAGAGGTCGATGGATCGAAACCATCCTCTGCTAGGCGCAGAGTTTTGAATTCGCACCACTTCTCAATCGTGAAAATGCAACTCTCACCCCTAGTGTGACTAAAGCCAACTCTTCTGCTTCGTTAGTGGCTTGACAACAGTCAGACGGTAATGTGGCTTCTCGTAAGAGAGGTTTAAGCAGCAGCAGAGTGGCGCAGCGGGAGCGTGCTGGGCCCATAACCCAGAGGTCGATGGATCGAAACCATCCTCTGCTAGGCGCAGAGTTTTGTATTTTTCATGCTCCCAGGAAAAAGGTACCCCAAAAATTCACTGTCTCGTTCTTTCAGGCCACCCAAAGCCCAGCAAATTCCACTGTCCTTTATATTTCAAGGCACCAAAAAATCCACACTTAAAAAAAAAAAAAAAAAAAAAAAGAAACCTTTCTTCTCCCATGGTCAAAGCTTGGTTTAGGCATGATAACATGACTGCGGTGTGACCCGAGTGCCAGAAGCCAGCAACCGTAGAGGGGGATTAGCTCAAATGGTAGAGCGCTCGCTTAGCATGCGAGAGGTAGCGGGATCGATGCCCGCATCCTCCAAAACTTCCACTTGGCACTACCTTCAAATGAAGGGCCAACTTCTTTTTAGTTGGCACTGACACAAAAACCTAGGAAGCAGCTGCACGCATATCTGGCTAAACCTTCGATAGCTCAGCTGGTAGAGCGGAGGACTGTAGTAGCTAGTTAGCAATCCTTAGGTCGCTGGTTCGATTCCGGCTCGAAGGATGCTTTTGAGTGTCCGATAACCTTGCATGCTTCAACTTGGAGGCTCTCTTGCACAGACTTTGCAGCTGCATACCTCCTGGCCGCACTCTTTTTGAGCCTGACCGCACAACCATTGGCCTCTGGAGAGAGTGTTAACAAGAATACTTCAAAACAAGAGAAACAATGCGTTGGCCGGGAATCGAACCCGGGTCAACTGCTTGGAAGGCAGCTATGCTCACCACTATACCACCAACGCCATAGAATTCGCACCACTTCTCAATCGTGAAAATGCAACTCTCACCCCTAGTGTGACTAAAGCCAACTCTTCTGCTTCGTTAGTGGCTTGACAACAGTCAGACGGTAATGTGGCTTCTCGTAAGAGAGGTTTAAGCAGCAGCAGAGTGGCGCAGCGGGAGCGTGCTGGGCCCATAACCCAGAGGTCGATGGATCGAAACCATCCTCTGCTAGGCGCAGAGTTTTGTATTTTTCATGCTCCCAGGAAAAAGGTACCCCAAAAATTCACTGTCTCGTTCTTTCAGGCCACCCAAAGCCCAGCAAACTCCACTGTCCTTTATATTTCAAGACACCAAAAAATCCACACTTAAAAAAAAAAAAAAAAAAAGAAACCTTTCTTCTCCCATGGTCAAAGCTTGGTTTAGGCATGATAACATGACTGCGGTGTGACCCGAGTGCCAGAAGCCAGCAACCGTAGAGGGGGATTAGCTCAATTGGTAGAGCGCTCGCTTAGCATGCGAGAGGTAGCGGGATCGATGCCCGCATCCTCCAAAACTTCCACTTGGCACTACCTTCAAATGAAGGGCCAACTTCTTTTTAGTTGGCACTGACACAAAAACCTAGGAAGCAGCTGCACGCATATCTGGCTAAACCTTCGATAGCTCAGCTGGTAGAGCGGAGGACTGTAGTAGCTAGTTAGCAATCCTTAGGTCGCTGGTTCGATTCCGGCTCGAAGGATGCTTTTGAGTGTCCGATAACCTTGCATGCTTCAACTTGGAGGCTCTCTTGCACAGACTTTGCAGCTGCATACCTCCTGGCCGCACTCTTTTTGAGCCTGACCGCACAACCATTGGCCTCTGGAGAGAGTGTTAACAAGAATACTTCAAAACAAGAGAAACAATGCGTTGGCCGGGAATCGAACCCGGGTCAACTGCTTGGAAGGCAGCTATGCTCACCACTATACCACCAACGCCATAGAATTCGCACCACTTCTCAATCGTGAAAATGCAACTCTCACCCCTAGTGTGACTAAAGCCAACTCTTCTGCTTCGTTAGTGGCTTGACAACAGTCAGACGGTAATGTGGCTTCTCGTAAGAGAGGTTTAAGCAGCAGCAGAGTGGCGCAGCGGGAGCGTGCTGGGCCCATAACCCAGAGGTCGATGGATCGAAACCATCCTCTGCTAGGCGCAGAGTTTTGTATTTTTCATGCTCCCAGGAAAAAGGTACCCCAAAAATTCACTGTCTCGTTCTTTCAGGCCACCCAAAGCCCAGCAAATTCCACTGTCCTTTATATTTCAAGGCACCAAAAAATCCACACTTAAAAAAAAAAAAAAAAAAAAAAAAAGAAACCTTTCTTCTCCCATGGTCAAAGCTTGGTTTAGGCATGATAACATGACTGCGGTGTGACCCGAGTGCCAGAAGCCAGCAACCGTAGAGGGGGATTAGCTCAAATGGTAGAGCGCTCGCTTAGCATGCGAGAGGTAGCGGGATCGATGCCCGCATCCTCCAAAACTTCCACTTGGCACTACCTTCAAATGAAGGGCCAACTTCTTTTTAGTTGGCACTGACACAAAAACCTAGGAAGCAGCTGCACGCATATCTGGCTAAACCTTCGATAGCTCAGATGGTAGAGCGGAGGACTGTAGTAGCTAGTT
Source organism: Eleutherodactylus coqui (assembly GCF_035609145.1). NCBI lineage: Eukaryota > Metazoa > Chordata > Amphibia > Anura > Eleutherodactylidae > Eleutherodactylus > Eleutherodactylus coqui. The sequence goes on from NC_089837.1 coordinate 9,515,791, forward strand.
AGCAATCCTTAGGTCGCTGGTTCGATTCCGGCTCGAAGGATGCTTTTGAGTGTCCGATAACCTTGCATGCTTCAACTTGGAGGCTCTCTTGCACAGACTTTGCAGCTGCATACCTCCTGGCCGCACTCTTTTTGAGCCTGACCGCACAACCATTGGCCTCTGGAGAGAGTGTTAACAAGAATACTTCAAAACAAGAGAAACAATGCGTTGGCCGGGAATCGAACCCAGGTCAACTGCTTGGAAGGCAGCTATGCTCACCACTATACCACCAACGCCATAGAATTCGCACCACTTCTCAATCGTGAAAATGCAACTCTCACCCCTAGTGTGACTAAAGCCAACTCTTCTGCTTCGTTAGTGGCTTGACAACAGTCAGACGGTAATGTGGCTTCTCGTAAGAGAGGTTTAAGCAGCAGCAGAGTGGCGCAGCGGGAGCGTGCTGGGCCCATAACCCAGAGGTCGATGGATCGAAACCATCCTCTGCTAGGCGCAGAGTTTTGTATTTTTCATGCTCCCAGGAAAAAGGTACCCCAAAAATTCACTGTCTCGTTCTTTCAGGCCACCCAAAGCCCAGCAAACTCCACTGTCCTTTATATTTCAAGGCACCAAAAAATCCACACTTAAAAAAAAAAAAAAAAAAAAAACCTTTCTTCTCCCATGGTCAAAGCTTGGTTTAGGCATAATAACATGACTGCGGTGTGACCCGAGTGCCAGAAGCCAGCAACCGTAGAGGGGGATTAGCTCAAATGGTAGAGCGCTCGCTTAGCATGCGAGAGGTAGCGGGATCGATGCCCGCATCCTCCAAAACTTCCACTTGGCACTACCTTCAAATGAAGGGCCAACTTCTTTTTAGTTGGCACTGACACAAAAACCTAGGAAGCAGCTGCACGCATATCTGGCTAAACCTTCGATAGCTCAGCTGGTAGAGCGGAGGACTGTAGTAGCTAGTTAGCAATCCTTAGGTCGCTGGTTCGATTCCGGCTCGAAGGATGCTTTTGAGTGTCCGATAACCTTGCATGCTTCAACTTGGAGGCTCTCTTGCACAGACTTTGCAGCTGCATACCTCCTGGCCGCACTCTTTTTGAGCCTGACCGCACAACCATTGGCCTCTGGAGAGAGTGTTAACAAGAATACTTCAAAACAAGAGAAACAATGCGTTGGCCAGGAATCGAACCCGGGTCAACTGCTTGGAAGGCAGCTATGCTCACCACTATACCACCAACGCCATAGAATTCACACCACTTCTCAATCGTGAAAATGCAACTCTCACCCCTAGTGTGACTAAAGCCAACTCTTCTGCTTCGTTAGTGGCTTGACAACAGTCAGACGGTAATGTGGCTTCTCGTAAGAGAGGTTTAAGCAGCAGCAGAGTGGCGCAGCGGGAGCGTGCTGGGCCCATAACCCAGAGGTCGATGGATCGAAACCATCCTCTGCTAGGCGCAGAGTTTTGTATTTTTCATGCTCCCAGGAAAAAGGTACCCCAAAAATTCACTGTCTCGTTCTTTCAGGCCACCCAAAGCCCAGCAAACTCCACTGTCCTTTATATTTCAAGGCACCAAAAAATCCACACTTAAAAAAAAAAAAAAAAAAGAAACCTTTCTTCTCCCATGGTCAAAGCTTGGTTTAGGCATAATAACATGACTGCGGTGTGACCCGAGTGCCAGAAGCCAGCAACCGTAGAGGGGGATTAGCTCAAATGGTAGAGCGCTCGCTTAGCATGCGAGAGGTAGCGGGATCGATGCCCGCATCCTCCAAAACTTCCACTTGGCACTACCTTCAAATGAAGGGCAAACTTCTTTTTAGTTGGCACTGACACAAAAACCTAGGAAGCAGCTGCACGCATATCTGGCTAAACCTTCGATAGCTCAGCTGGTAGAGCGGAGGACTGTAGTAGCTAGTTAGCAATCCTTAGGTCGCTGGTTCGATTCCGGCTCGAAGGATGCTTTTGAGTGTCCGATAACCTTGCATGCTTCAACTTGGAGGCTCTCTTGCACAGACTTTGCAGCTGCATACCTCCTGGCCGCACTCTTTTTGAGCCTGACCGCACAACCATTGGCCTCTGGAGAGAGTGTTAACAAGAATACTTCAAAACAAGAGAAACAATGCGTTGGCCGGGAATCGAACCCAGGTCAACTGCTTGGAAGGCAGCTATGCTCACCACTATACCACCAACGCCATAGAATTCACACCACTTCTCAATCGTGAAAATGCAACTCTCACCCCTAGTGTGACTAAAGCCAACTCTTCTGCTTCGTTAGTGGCTTGACAACAGTCAGACGGTAATGTGGCTTCTCGTAAGAGAGGTTTAAGCAGCAGCAGAGTGGCGCAGCGGGAGCGTGCTGGGCCCATAACCCAGAGGTCGATGGATCGAAACCATCCTCTGCTAGGCGCAGAGTTTTGTATTTTTCATGCTCCCAGGAAAAAGGTACCCCAAAAATTCACTGTCTCGTTCTTTCAGGCCACCCAAAGCCCAGCAAACTCCACTGTCCTTTATATTTCAAGGCACCAAAAAATCCACACTTAAAAAAAAAAAAAAAAAAGAAACCTTTCTTCTCCCATGGTCAAAGCTTGGTTTAGGCATAATAACATGACTGCGGTGTGACCCGAGTGCCAGAAGCCAGCAACCGTAGAGGGGGATTAGCTCAAATGGTAGAGCGCTCGCTTAGCATGCGAGAGGTAGCGGGATCGATGCCCGCATCCTCCAAAACTTCCACTTGGCACTACCTTCAAATGAAGGGCCAACTTCTTTTTAGTTGGCACTGACACAAAAACCTAGGAAGCAGCTGCACGCATATCTGGCTAAACCTTCGATAGCTCAGCTGGTAGAGCGGAGGACTGTAGTAGCTAGTTAGCAATCCTTAGGTCGCTGGTTCGATTCCGGCTCGAAGGATGCTTTTGAGTGTCCGATAACCTTGCATGCTTCAACTTGGAGGCTCTCTTGCACAGACTTTGCAGCTGCATACCTCCTGGCCGCACTCTTTTTGAGCCTGACCGCACAACCATTGGCCTCTGGAGAGAGTGTTAACAAGAATACTTCAAAACAAGAGAAACAATGCGTTGGCCGGGAATCGAACCCAGGTCAACTGCTTGGAAGGCAGCTATGCTCACCACTATACCACCAACGCCATAGAATTCGCACCACTTCTCAATCGTGAAAATGCAACTCTCACCCCTAGTGTGACTAAAGCCAACTCTTCTGCTTCGTTAGTGGCTTGACAACAGTCAGACGGTAATGTGGCTTCTCGTAAGAGAGGTTTAAGCAGCAGCAGAGTGGCGCAGCGGGAGCGTGCTGGGCCCATAACCCAGAGGTCGATGGATCGAAACCATCCTCTGCTAGGCGCAGAGTTTTGTATTTTTCATGCTCCCAGGAAAAAGGTACCCCAAAAATTCACTGTCTCGTTCTTTCAGGCCACCCAAAGCCCAGCAAATTCCACTGTCCTTTATATTTCAAGGCACCAAAAAATCCACACTTAAAAAAAAAAAAAAAAAAAAAAAGAAACCTTTCTTCTCCCATGGTCAAAGCTTGGTTTAGGCATGATAACATGACTGCGGTGTGACCCGAGTGCCAGAAGCCAGCAACCGTAGAGGGGGATTAGCTCAAATGGTAGAGCGCTCGCTTAGCATGCGAGAGGTAGTGGGATCGATGCCCGCATCCTCCAAAACTTCCACTTGGCACTACCTTCAAATGAAGGGCCAACTTCTTTTTAGTTGGCACTGACACAAAAACCTAGGAAGCAGCTGCACACATATCTGGCTAAACCTTCGATAGCTCAGCTGGTAGAGCGGAGGACTGTAGTAGCTAGTTAGCAATCCTTAGGTCGCTGGTTCGATTCCGGCTCGAAGGATGCTTTTGAGTGTCCGATAACCTTGCATGCTTCAACTTGGAGGCTCTCTTGCACAGACTTTGCAGCTGCATACCTCCTGACCGCACAACCATTGGCCTCTGGAGAGAGTGTTAACAAGAATACTTCAAAACAAGAGAAACAATGCGTTGGCCGGGAATCGAACCCAGGTCAACTGCTTGGAAGGCAGCTATGCTCACCACTATACCACCAACGCCATAGAATTCACACCACTTCTCAATCGTGAAAATGCAACTCTCACCCCTAGTGTGACTAAAGCCAACTCTTCTGCTTCGTTAGTGGCTTGACAACAGTCAGACGGTAATGTGGCTTCTCGTAAGAGAGGTTTAAGCAGCAGCAGAGTGGCGCAGCGGGAGCGTGCTGGGCCCATAACCCAGAGGTCGATGGATCGAAACCATCCTCTGCTAAGCGTGGAGTTTTGTATTTTTCATGCTCCCAGGAAAAAGGTACCCCAAAAATTCACTGTCTCGTTCTTTCAGGCCACCCAAAGCCCAGCAAACTCCACTGTCCTTTATATTTCAAGGCACCAAAAAATCCACACTTAAAAAAAAAAAAAAAAAAGAAACCTTTCTTCTCCCATGGTCAAAGCTTGGTTTAGGCATAATAACATGACTGCGGTGTGACCCGAGTGCCAGAAGCCAGCAACCGTAGAGGGGGATTAGCTCAAATGGTAGAGCGCTCGCTTAGCATGCGAGAGGTAGCGGGATCGATGCCCGCATCCTCCAAAACTTCCACTTGGCACTACCTTCAAATGAAGGGCCAACTTCTTTTTAGTTGGCACTGACACAAAAACCTAGGAAGCAGCTGCACGCATATCTGGCTAAACCTTCGATAGCTCAGCTGGTAGAGCGGAGGACTGTAGTAGCTAGTTAGCAATCCTTAGGTCGCTGGTTCGATTCCGGCTCGAAGGATGCTTTTGAGTGTCCGATAACCTTGCATGCTTCAACTTGGAGGCTCTCTTGCACAGACTTTGCAGCTGCATACCTCCTGGCCGCACTCTTTTTGAGCCTGACCGCACAACCATTGGCCTCTGGAGAGAGTGTTAACAAGAATACTTCAAAACAAGAGAAACAATGCGTTGGCCGGGAATCGAACCCAGGTCAACTGCTTGGAAGGCAGCTATGCTCACCACTATACCACCAACGCCATAGAATTCGCACCACTTCTCAATCGTGAAAATGCAACTCTCACCCCTAGTGTGACTAAAGCCAACTCTTCTGCTTCGTTAGTGGCTTGACAACAGTCAGACGGTAATGTGGCTTCTCGTAAGAGAGGTTTAAGCAGCAGCAGAGTGGCGCAGCGGGAGAGTGCTGGGCCCATAACCCAGAGGTCGATGGATCGAAACCATCCTCTGCTAGGCGCAGAGTTTTGTATTTTTCATGCTCCCAGGAAAAAGGTACCCCAAAAATTCACTGTCTCGTTCTTTCAGGCCACCCAAAGCCCAGCAAACTCCACTGTCCTTTATATTTCAAGGCACCAAAAAATGCACACTTAAAAAAAAAAAAAAAAAAAAAAAAAAACCTTTCTTCTCCCATGGTCAAAGCTTGGTTTAGGCATGATAACATGACTGCGGTGTGACCCGAGTGCCAGAAGCCAGCAACCGTAGAGGGGGATTAGCTCAAATGGTAGAGCGCTCGCTTAGCATGCGAGAGGTAGCGGGATCGATGCCCGCATCCTCCAAAACTTCCACTTGGCACTACCTTCAAATGAAGGGCCAACTTCTTTTTAGTTGGCACTGACACAAAAACCTAGGAAGCAGCTGCACGCATATCTGGCTAAACCTTCGATAGCTCAGCTGGTAGAGCGGAGGACTGTAGTAGCTAGTTAGCAATCCTTAGGTCGCTGGTTCGATTCCGGCTCGAAGGATGCTTTTGAGTGTCCGATAACCTTGCATGCTTCAACTTGGAGGCTCTCTTGCACAGACTTTGCAGCTGCATACCTCCTGACCGCACAACCATTGGCCTCTGGAGAGAGTGTTAACAAGAATACTTCAAAACAAGAGAAACAATGCGTTGGCCGGGAATCGAACCCAGGTCAACTGCTTGGAAGGCAGCTATGCTCACCACTATACCACCAACGCCATAGAATTCACACCACTTCTCAATCGTGAAAATGCAACTCTCACCCCTAGTGTGACTAAAGCCAACTCTTCTGCTTCGTTAGTGGCTTGACAACAGTCAGACGGTAATGTGGCTTCTCGTAAGAGAGGTTTAAGCAGCAGCAGAGTGGCGCAGCGGGAGCGTGCTGGGCCCATAACCCAGAGGTCGATGGATCGAAACCATCCTCTGCTAGGCGCAGAGTTTTGTATTTTTCATGCTCCCAGGAAAAAGGTACCCCAAAAATTCACTGTCTCGTTCTTTCAGGCCACCCAAAGCCCAGCAAACTCCACTGTCCTTTATATTTCAAGGCACCAAAAAATCCACACTTAAAAAAAAAAAAAAAAAAGAAACCTTTCTTCTCCCATGGTCAAAGCTTGGTTTAGGCATAATAACATGACTGCGGTGTGACCCGAGTGCCAGAAGCCAGCAACCGTAGAGGGGGATTAGCTCAAATGGTAGAGCGCTCGCTTAGCATGCGAGAGGTAGCGGGATCGATGCCCGCATCCTCCAAAACTTCCACTTGGCACTACCTTCAAATGAAGGGCCAACTTCTTTTTAGTTGGCACTGACACAAAAACCTAGGAAGCAGCTGCACGCATATCTGGCTAAACCTTCGATAGCTCAGCTGGTAGAGCGGAGGACTGTAGTAGCTAGTTAGCAATCCTTAGGTCGCTGGTTCGATTCCGGCTCGAAGGATGCTTTTGAGTGTCCGATAACCTTGCATGCTTCAACTTGGAGGCTCTCTTGCACAGACTTTGCAGCTGCATACCTCCTGGCCGCACTCTTTTTGAGCCTGACCGCACAACCATTGGCCTCTGGAGAGAGTGTTAACAAGAATACTTCAAAACAAGAGAAACAATGCGTTGGCCGGGAATCGAACCCAGGTCAACTGCTTGGAAGGCAGCTATGCTCACCACTATACCACCAACGCCATAGAATTCGCACCACTTCTCAATCGTGAAAATGCAACTCTCACCCCTAGTGTGACTAAAGCCAACTCTTCTGCTTCGTTAGTGGCTTGACAACAGTCAGACGGTAATGTGGCTTCTCGTAAGAGAGGTTTAAGCAGCAGCAGAGTGGCGCAGCGGGAGAGTGCTGGGCCCATAACCCAGAGGTCGATGGATCGAAACCATCCTCTGCTAGGCGCAGAGTTTTGTATTTTTCATGCTCCCAGGAAAAAGGTACCCCAAAAATTCACTGTCTCGTTCTTTCAGGCCACCCAAAGCCCAGCAAACTCCACTGTCCTTTATATTTCAAGGCACCAAAAAATGCACACTTAAAAAAAAAAAAAAAAAAAAAAAAAAACCTTTCTTCTCCCATGGTCAAAGCTTGGTTTAGGCATGATAACATGACTGCGGTGTGACCCGAGTGCCAGAAGCCAGCAACCGTAGAGGGGGATTAGCTCAAATGGTAGAGCGCTCGCTTAGCATGCGAGAGGTAGCGGGATCGATGCCCGCATCCTCCAAAACTTCCACTTGGCACTACCTTCAAATGAAGGGCCAACTTCTTTTTAGTTGGCACTGACACAAAAACCTAGGAAGCAGCTGCACGCATATCTGGCTAAACCTTCGATAGCTCAGCTGGTAGAGCGGAGGACTGTAGTAGCTAGTTAGCAATCCTTAGGTCGCTGGTTCGATTCCGGCTCGAAGGATGCTTTTGAGTGTCCGATAACCTTGCATGCTTCAACTTGGAGGCTCTCTTGCACAGACTTTGCAGCTGCATACCTCCTGGCCGCACTCTTTTTGAGCCTGACCGCACAACCATTGGCCTCTGGAGAGAGTGTTAACAAGAATACTTCAAAACAAGAGAAACAATGCGTTGGCCGGGAATCGAACCCGGGTCAACTGCTTGGAAGGCAGCTATGCTCACCACTATACCACCAACGCCATAGAATTCGCACCACTTCTCAATCGTGAAAATGCAACTCTCACCCCTAGTGTGACTAAAGCCAACTCTTCTGCTTCGTTAGTGGCTTGACAACAGTCAGACGGTAATGTGGCTTCTCGTAAGAGAGGTTTAAGCAGCAGCAGAGTGGCGCAGCGGGAGCGTGCTGGGCCCATAACCCAGAGGTCGATGGATCGAAACCATCCTCTGCTAGGCGCAGAGTTTTGTATTTTTCATGCTCCCAGGAAAAAGGTACCCCAAAAATTCACTGTCTCGTTCTTTCAGGCCACCCAAAGCCCAGCAAATTCCACTGTCCTTTATATTTCAAGGCACCAAAAAATCCACACTTAAAAAAAAAAAAAAAAAAAAAAAGAAACCTTTCTTCTCCCATGGTCAAAGCTTGGTTTAGGCATGATAACATGACTGCGGTGTGACCCGAGTGCCAGAAGCCAGCAACCGTAGAGGGGGATTAGCTCAAATGGTAGAGCGCTCGCTTAGCATGCGAGAGGTAGCGGGATCGATGCCCGCATCCTCCAAAACTTCCACTTGGCACTACCTTCAAATGAAGGGCCAACTTCTTTTTAGTTGGCACTGACACAAAAACCTAGGAAGCAGCTGCACGCATATCTGGCTAAACCTTCGATAGCTCAGCTGGTAGAGCGGAGGACTGTAGTAGCTAGTTAGCAATCCTTAGGTCGCTGGTTCGATTCCGGCTCGAAGGATGCTTTTGAGTGTCCGATAACCTTGCATGCTTCAACTTGGAGGCTCTCTTGCACAGACTTTGCAGCTGCATACCTCCTGGCCGCACTCTTTTTGAGCCTGACCGCACAACCATTGGCCTCTGGAGAGAGTGTTAACAAGAATACTTCAAAACAAGAGAAACAATGCGTTGGCCGGGAATCGAACCCGGGTCAACTGCTTGGAAGGCAGCTATGCTCACCACTATACCACCAACGCCATAGAATTCGTACCACTTCTCAATCGTGAAAATGCAACTCTCACCCCTAGTGTGACTAAAGCCAACTCTTCTGCTTCGTTAGTGGCTTGACAACAGTCAGACGGTAATGTGGCTTCTCGTAAGAGAGGTTTAAGCAGCAGCAGAGTGGCGCAGCGGGAGCGTGCTGGGCCCATAACCCAGAGGTCGATGGATCGAAACCATCCTCTGCTAGGCGCAGAGTTTTGTATTTTTCATGCTCCCAGGAAAAAGGTACCCCAAAAATTCACTGTCTCGTTCTTTCAGGCCACCCAAAGCCCAGCAAATTCCACTGTCCTTTATATTTCAAGGCACCAAAAAATCCACACTTAAAAAAAAAAAAAAGAAACCTTTCTTCTCCCATGGTCAAAGCTTGGTTTAGGCATGATAACATGACTGCGGTGTGACCCGAGTGCCAGAAGCCAGCAACCGTAGAGGGGGATTAGCTCAAATGGTAGAGCGCTTGCTTAGCATGCGAGAGGTAGCGGGATCGATGCCCGCATCCTCCAAAACTTCCACTTGGCACTACCTTCAAATGAAGGGCCAACTTCTTTTTAGTTGGCACTGACACAAAAACCTAGGAAGCAGCTGCACGCATATCTGGCTAAACCTTCGATAGCTCAGCTGGTAGAGCGGAGGACTGTAGTAGCTAGTTAGCAATCCTTAGGTCGCTGGTTCGATTCCGGCTCGAAGGATGCTTTTGAGTGTCCGATAACCTTGCATGCTTCAACTTGGAGGCTCTCTTGCACAGACTTTGCAGCTGCATACCTCCTGGCCGCACTCTTTTTGAGCCTGACCGCACAACCATTGGCCTCTGGAGAGAGTGTTAACAAGAATACTTCAAAACAAGAGAAACAATGCGTTGGCCGGGAATCGAACCCGGGTCAACTGCTTGGAAGGCAGCTATGCTCACCACTATACCACCAACGCCATAGAATTCGCACCACTTCTCAATCATGAAAATGCAACTCTCACCCCTAGTGTGACTAAAGCCAACTCTTCTGCTTCGTTAGGGGCTTGACAACAGTCAGACGGTAATGTGGCTTCTCGTAAGAGAGGTTTAAGCAGCAGCAGAGTGGCGCAGCGGGAGCGTGCTGGGCCCATAACCCAGAGGTCGATGTATCGAAACCATCCTCTGCTAGGCGCAGAGTTTTGTATTTTTCATGCTCCCAGGAAAAAGGTACCCCAAAAATTCACTGTCTCGTTCTTTCAGGCCACCCAAAGCCCAGCAAATTCCACTGTCCTTTATATTTCAAGGCACCAAAAAATCCACACTTAAAAAAAAAAAAAAAAAAAAAGAAACCTTTCTTCTCCCATGGTCAAAGCTTGGTTTAGGCATGATAACATGACTGCGGTGTGACCCGAGTGCCAGAAGCCAGCAACCGTAGAGGGGGATTAGCTCAAATGGTAGAGCGCTCGCTTAGCATGCGAGAGGTAGCGGGATCGATGCCCGCATCCTCCAAAACTTCCACTTGGCACTACCTTCAAATGAAGGGCCAACTTCTTTTTAGTTGGCACTGACACAAAAACCTAGGAAGCAGCTGCACGCATATCTGGCTAAACCTTCGATAGCTCAGCTGGTAGAGCGGAGGACTGTAGTAGCTAGTTAGCAATCCTTAGGTCGCTGGTTCGATTCCGGCTCGAAGGATGCTTTTGAGTGTCCGATAACCTTGCATGCTTCAACTTGGAGGCTCTCTTGCACAGACTTTGCAGCTGCATACCTCCTGGCCGCACTCTTTTTGAGCCTGACCGCACAACCATTGGCCTCTGGAGAGAGTGTTAACAAGAATACTTCAAAACAAGAGAAACAATGCGTTGGCCGGGAATCGAACCCGGGTCAACTGCTTGGAAGGCAGCTATGCTCACCACTATACCACCAACGCCATAGAATTCGTACCACTTCTCAATCGTGAAAATGCAACTCTCACCCCTAGTGTGACTAAAGCCAACTCTTCTGCTTCGTTAGTGGCTTGACAACAGTCAGACGGTAATGTGGCTTCTCGTAAGAGAGGTTTAAGCAGCAGCAGAGTGGCGCAGCGGGAGTGTGCTGGGCCCATAACCCAGAGGTCGATGGATCGAAACCATCCTCTGCTAGGCGCAGAGTTTTGTATTTTTCATGCTCCCAGGAAAAAGGTACCCCAAAAATTCACTGTCTCGTTCTTTCAGGCCACCCAAAGCCCAGCAAACTCCACTGTCCTTTATATTTCAAGACACCAAAAAATCCACACTTAAAAAAAAAAAAAAGAAACCTTTCTTCTCCCATGGTCAAAGCTTGGTTTAGGCATGATAACATGACTGCGGTGTGACCCGAGTGCCAGAAGCCAGCAACCGTAGAGGGGGATTAGCTCAAATGGTAGAGCGCTTGCTTAGCATGCGAGAGGTAGCGGGATCGATGCCCGCATCCTCCAAAACTTCCACTTGGCACTACCTTCAAATGAAGGGCCAACTTCTTTTTAGTTGGCACTGACACAAAAACCTAGGAAGCAGCTGCACGCATATCTGGCTAAACCTTCGATAGCTCAGCTGGTAGAGCGGAGGACTGTAGTAGCTAGTTAGCAATCCTTAGGTCGCTGGTTCGATTCCGGCTCGAAGGATGCTTTTGAGTGTCCGATAACCTTGCATGCTTCAACTTGGAGGCTCTCTTGCACAGACTTTGCAGCTGCATACCTCCTGGCCGCACTCTTTTTGAGCCTGACCGCACAACCATTGGCCTCTGGAGAGAGTGTTAACAAGAATACTTCAAAACAAGAGAAACAATGCGTTGGCCGGGAATCGAACCCGGGTCAACTGCTTGGAAGGCAGCTATGCTCACCACTATACCACCAACACCATAGAATTCGCACCACTTCTCAATCGTAAAAATGCAACTCTCACCCCTAGTGTGACTAAAGCCAACTCTTCTGCTTCGTTAGGGGCTTGACAACAGTCAGACGGTAATGTGGCTTCTCGTAAGAGAGGTTTAAGCAGCAGCAGAGTGGCGCAGCGGGAGCGTGCTGGGCCCATAACCCAGAGGTCGATGGATCGAAACCATCCTCTGCTAGGCGCAGAGTTTTGTATTTTTCATGCTCCCAGGAAAAAGGTACCCCAAAAATTCACTGTCTCGTTCTTTCAGGCCACCCAAAGCCCAGCAAACTCCACTGTCCTTTATATTTCAAGACACCAAAAAATCCACACTTAAAAAAAAAAAAAAGAAACCTTTCTTCTCCCATGGTCAAAGCTTGGTTTAGGCATGATAACATGACTGCGGTGTGACCCGAGTGCCAGAAGCCAGCAACCGTAGAGGGGGATTAGCTCAAATGGTAGAGCGCTTGCTTAGCATGCGAGAGGTAGCGGGATCGATGCCCGCATCCTCCAAAACTTCCACTTGGCACTACCTTCAAATGAAGGGCCAACTTCTTTTTAGTTGGCACTGACACAAAAACCTAGGAAGCAGCTGCACGCATATCTGGCTAAACCTTCGATAGCTCAGCTGGTAGAGCGGAGGACTGTAGTAGCTAGTTAGCAATCCTTAGGTCGCTGGTTCGATTCCGGCTCGAAGGATGCTTTTGAGTGTCCGATAACCTTGCATGCTTCAACTTGGAGGCTCTCTTGCACAGACTTTGCAGCTGCATACCTCCTGGCCGCACTCTTTTTGAGCCTGACCGCACAACCATTGGCCTCTGGAGAGAGTGTTAACAAGAATACTTCAAAACAAGAGAAACAATGCGTTGGCCGGGAATCGAACCCGGGTCAACTGCTTGGAAGGCAGCTATGCTCACCACTATACCACCAACGCCATAGAATTCGCACCACTTCTCAATCGTAAAAATGCAACTCTCACCCCTAGTGTGACTAAAGCCAACTCTTCTGCTTCGTTAGGGGCTTGACAACAGTCAGACGGTAATGTGGCTTCTCGTAAGAGAGGTTTAAGCAGCAGCAGAGTGGCGCAGCGGGAGCGTGCTGGGCCCATAACCCAGAGGTCGATGGATCGAAACCATCCTCTGCTAGGCGCAGAGTTTTGTATTTTTCATGCTCCCAGGAAAAAGGTACCCCAAAAATTCACTGTCTCGTTCTTTCAGGCCACCCAAAGCCCAGCAAATTCCACTGTCCTTTATATTTCAAGGCACCAAAAAATCCACACTTAAAAAAAAAAAAAAAAAAAAAGAAACCTTTCTTCTCCCATGGTCAAAGCTTGGTTTAGGCATGATAACATGACTGCGGTGTGACCCGAGTGCCAGAAGCCAGCAACCGTAGAGGGGGATTAGCTCAAATGGTAGAGCGCTCGCTTAGCATGCGAGAGGTAGCGGGATCGATGCCCGCATCCTCCAAAACTTCCACTTGGCACTACCTTCAAATGAAGGGCCAACTTCTTTTTAGTTGGCACTGACACAAAAACCTAGGAAGCAGCTGCACGCATATCTGGCTAAACCTTCGATAGCTCAGCTGGTAGAGCGGAGGACTGTAGTAGCTAGTTAGCAATCCTTAGGTCGCTGGTTCGATTCCGGCTCGAAGGATGCTTTTGAGTGTCCGATAACCTTGCATGCTTCAACTTGGAGGCTCTCTTGCACAGACTTTGCAGCTGCATACCTCCTGGCCGCACTCTTTTTGAGCCTGACCGCACAACCATTGGCCTCTGGAGAGAGTGTTAACAAGAATACTTCAAAACAAGAGAAACAATGCGTTGGCCGGGAATCGAACCCGGGTCAACTGCTTGGAAGGCAGCTATGCTCACCACTATACCACCAACGCCATAGAATTCGTACCACTTCTCAATCGTGAAAATGCAACTCTCACCCCTAGTGTGACTAAAGCCAACTCTTCTGCTTCGTTAGTGGCTTGACAACAGTCAGACGGTAATGTGGCTTCTCGTAAGAGAGGTTTAAGCAGCAGCAGAGTGGCGCAGCGGGAGCGTGCTGGGCCCATAACCCAGAGGTCGATGGATCGAAACCATCCTCTGCTAGGCGCAGAGTTTTGTATTTTTCATGCTCCCAGGAAAAAGGTACCCCAAAAATTCACTGTCTCGTTCTTTCAGGCCACCCAAAGCCCAGCAAACTCCACTGTCCTTTATATTTCAAGACACCAAAAAATCCACACTTAAAAAAAAAAAAAAGAAACCTTTCTTCTCCCATGGTCAAAGCTTGGTTTAGGCATGATAACATGACTGCGGTGTGACCCGAGTGCCAGAAGCCAGCAACCGTAGAGGGGGATTAGCTCAAATGGTAGAGCGCTTGCTTAGCATGCGAGAGGTAGCGGGATCGATGCCCGCATCCTCCAAAACTTCCACTTGGCACTACCTTCAAATGAAGGGCCAACTTCTTTTTAGTTGGCACTGACACAAAAACCTAGGAAGCAGCTGCACGCATATCTGGCTAAACCTTCGATAGCTCAGCTGGTAGAGCGGAGGACTGTAGTAGCTAGTTAGCAATCCTTAGGTCGCTGGTTCGATTCCGGCTCGAAGGATGCTTTTGAGTGTCCGATAACCTTGCATGCTTCAACTTGGAGGCTCTCTTGCACAGACTTTGCAGCTGCATACCTCCTGGCCGCACTCTTTTTGAGCCTGACCGCACAACCATTGGCCTCTGGAGAGAGTGTTAACAAGAATACTTCAAAACAAGAGAAACAATGCGTTGGCCGGGAATCGAACCCGGGTCAACTGCTTGGAAGGCAGCTATGCTCACCACTATACCACCAACGCCATAGAATTCGCACCACTTCTCAATCGTAAAAATGCAACTCTCACCCCTAGTGTGACTAAAGCCAACTCTTCTGCTTCGTTAGGGGCTTGACAACAGTCAGACGGTAATGTGGCTTCTCGTAAGAGAGGTTTAAGCAGCAGCAGAGTGGCGCAGCGGGAGCGTGCTGGGCCCATAACCCAGAGGTCGATGGATCGAAACCATCCTCTGCTAGGCGCAGAGTTTTGTATTTTTCATGCTCCCAGGAAAAAGGTACCCCAAAAATTCACTGTCTCGTTCTTTCAGGCCACCCAAAGCCCAGCAAATTCCACTGTCCTTTATATTTCAAGGCACCAAAAAATCCACACTTTAAAAAAAAAAAAAAAAAAAAAAGAAACCTTTCTTCTCCCATGGTCAAAGCTTGGTTTAGGCATGATAACATGACTGCGGTGTGACCCGAGTGCCAGAAGCCAGCAACCGTAGAGGGGGATTAGCTCAAATGGTAGAGCGCTCGCTTAGCATGCGAGAGGTAGCGGGATCGATGCCCGCATCCTCCAAAACTTCCACTTGGCACTACCTTCAAATGAAGGGCCAACTTCTTTTTAGTTGGCACTGACACAAAAACCTAGGAAGCAGCTGCACGCATATCTGGCTAAACCTTCGATAGCTCAGCTGGTAGAGCGGAGGACTGTAGTAGCTAGTTAGCAATCCTTAGGTCGCTGGTTCGATTCCGGCTCGAAGGATGCTTTTGAGTGTCCGATAACCTTGCATGCTTCAACTTGGAGGCTCTCTTGCACAGACTTTGCAGCTGCATACCTCCTGGCCGCACTCTTTTTGAGCCTGACCGCACAACCATTGGCCTCTGGAGAGAGTGTTAACAAGAATACTTCAAAACAAGAGAAACAATGCGTTGGCCGGGAATCGAACCCGGGTCAACTGCTTGGAAGGCAGCTATCCTCAACACTATACCACCAACGCCATAGAATTCGTACCACTTCTCAATCGTGAAAATGCAACTCTCACCCCTAGTGTGACTAAAGCCAACTCTTCTGCTTCGTTAGTGGCTTGACAACAGTCAGACGGTAATGTGGCTTCTCGTAAGAGAGGTTTAAGCAGCAGCAGAGTGGCGCAGCGGGAGCGTGCTGGGCCCATAACCCAGAGGTCGATGGATCGAAACCATCCTCTGCTAGGCGCAGAGTTTTGTATTTTTCATGCTCCCAGGAAAAAGGTACCCCAAAAATTCACTGTCTCGTTCTTTCAGGCCACCCAAAGCCCAGCAAACTCCACTGTCCTTTATATTTCAAGACACCAAAAAATCCACACTTAAAAAAAAAAAAAAGAAACCTTTCTTCTCCCATGGTCAAAGCTTGGTTTAGGCATGATAACATGACTGCGGTGTGACCCGAGTGCCAGAAGCCAGCAACCGTAGAGGGGGATTAGCTCAAATGGTAGAGCGCTTGCTTAGCATGCGAGAGGTAGCGGGATCGATGCCCGCATCCTCCAAAACTTCCACTTGGCACTACCTTCAAATGAAGGGCCAACTTCTTTTTAGTTGGCACTGACACAAAAACCTAGGAAGCAGCTGCACGCATATCTGGCTAAACCTTCGATAGCTCAGCTGGTAGAGCGGAGGACTGTAGTAGCTAGTTAGCAATCCTTAGGTCGCTGGTTCGATTCCGGCTCGAAGGATGCTTTTGAGTGTCCGATAACCTTGCATGCTTCAACTTGGAGGCTCTCTTGCACAGACTTTGCAGCTGCATACCTCCTGGCCGCACTCTTTTTGAGCCTGACCGCACAACCATTGGCCTCTGGAGAGAGTGTTAACAAGAATACTTCAAAACAAGAGAAACAATGCGTTGGCCGGGAATCGAACCCGGGTCAACTGCTTGGAAGGCAGCTATGCTCACCACTATACCACCAACGCCATAGAATTCGCACCACTTCTCAATCGTAAAAATGCAACTCTCACCCCTAGTGTGACTAAAGCCAACTCTTCTGCTTCGTTAGGGGCTTGACAACAGTCAGACGGTAATGTGGCTTCTCGTAAGAGAGGTTTAAGCAGCAGCAGAGTGGCGCAGCGGGAGCGTGCTGGGCCCATAACCCAGAGGTCGATGGATCGAAACCATCCTCTGCTAGGCGCAGAGTTTTGTATTTTTCATGCTCCCAGGAAAAAGGTACCCCAAAAATTCACTGTCTCGTTCTTTCAGGCCACCCAAAGCCCAGCAAATTCCACTGTCCTTTATATTTCAAGGCACCAAAAAATCCACACTTTAAAAAAAAAAAAAAAAAAAAAGAAACCTTTCTTCTCCCATGGTCAAAGCTTGGTTTAGGCATGATAACATGACTGCGGTGTGACCCGAGTGCCAGAAGCCAGCAACCGTAGAGGGGGATTAGCTCAAATGGTAGAGCGCTCGCTTAGCATGCGAGAGGTAGCGGGATCGATGCCCGCATCCTCCAAAACTTCCACTTGGCACTACCTTCAAATGAAGGGCCAACTTCTTTTTAGTTGGCACTGACACAAAAACCTAGGAAGCAGCTGCACGCATATCTGGCTAAACCTTCGATAGCTCAGCTGGTAGAGCGGAGGACTGTAGTAGCTAGTTAGCAATCCTTAGGTCGCTGGTTCGATTCCGGCTCGAAGGATGCTTTTGAGTGTCCGATAACCTTGCATGCTTCAACTTGGAGGCTCTCTTGCACAGACTTTGCAGCTGCATACCTCCTGGCCGCACTCTTTTTGAGCCTGACCGCACAACCATTGGCCTCTGGAGAGAGTGTTAACAAGAATACTTCAAAACAAGAGAAACAATGCGTTGGCCGGGAATCGAACCCGGGTCAACTGCTTGGAAGGCAGCTATGCTCACCACTATACCACCAACGCCATAGAATTCGCACCACTTCTCAATCGTGAAAATGCAACTCTCACCCCTAGTGTGACTAAAGCCAACTCTTCTGCTTCGTTAGTGGCTTGACAACAGTCAGACGGTAATGTGGCTTCTCGTAAGAGAGGTTTAAGCAGCAGCAGAGTGGCGCAGCGGGAGCGTGCTGGGCCCATAACCCAGAGGTCGATGGATCGAAACCATCCTCTGCTAGGCGCAGAGTTTTGTATTTTTCATGCTCCCAGGAAAAAGGTACCCCAAAAATTCACTGTCTCATTCTTTCAGGCCACCCAAAGCCCAGCAAACTCCACTGTCCTTTATATTTCAAGACACCAAAAAATCCACACTTAAAAAAAAAAAAAAGAAACCTTTCTTCTCCCATGGTCAAAGCTTGGTTTAGGCATGATAACATGACTGCGGTGTGACCCGAGTGCCAGAAGCCAGCAACCGTAGAGGGGGATTAGCTCAAATGGTAGAGCGCTTGCTTAGCATGCGAGAGGTAGCGGGATCGATGCCCGCATCCTCCAAAACTTCCACTTGGCACTACCTTCAAATGAAGGGCCAACTTCTTTTTAGTTGGCACTGACACAAAAACCTAGGAAGCAGCTGCACGCATATCTGGCTAAACCTTCGATAGCTCAGCTGGTAGAGCGGAGGACTGTAGTAGCTAGTTAGCAATCCTTAGGTCGCTGGTTCGATTCCGGCTCGAAGGATGCTTTTGAGTGTCCGATAACCTTGCATGCTTCAACTTGGAGGCTCTCTTGCACAGACTTTGCAGCTGCATACCTCCTGGCCGCACTCTTTTTGAGCCTGACCGCACAACCATTGGCCTCTGGAGAGAGTGTTAACAAGAATACTTCAAAACAAGAGAAACAATGCGTTGGCCGGGAATCGAACCCGGGTCAACTGCTTGGAAGGCAGCTATGCTCACCACTATACCACCAACGCCATAGAATTCGCACCACTTCTCAATCGTAAAAATGCAACTCTCACCCCTAGTGTGACTAAAGCCAACTCTTCTGCTTCGTTAGGGGCTTGACAACAGTCAGACGGTAATGTGGCTTCTCGTAAGAGAGGTTTAAGCAGCAGCAGAGTGGCGCAGCGGGAGCGTGCTGGGCCCATAACCCAGAGGTCGATGGATCGAAACCATCCTCTGCTAGGCGCAGAGTTTTGTATTTTTCATGCTCCCAGGAAAAAGGTACCCCAAAAATTCACTGTCTCGTTCTTTCAGGCCACCCAAAGCCCAGCAAATTCCACTGTCCTTTATATTTCAAGGCACCAAAAAATCCACACTTTAAAAAAAAAAAAAAAAAAAAGAAACCTTTCTTCTCCCATGGTCAAAGCTTGGTTTAGGCATGATAACATGACTGCGGTGTGACCCGAGTGCCAGAAGCCAGCAACCGTAGAGGGGGATTAGCTCAAATGGTAGAGCGCTCGCTTAGCATGCGAGAGGTAGCGGGATCGATGCCCGCATCCTCCAAAACTTCCACTTGGCACTACCTTCAAATGAAGGGCCAACTTCTTTTTAGTTGGCACTGACACAAAAACCTAGGAAGCAGCTGCACGCATATCTGGCTAAACCTTCGATAGCTCAGCTGGTAGAGCGGAGGACTGTAGTAGCTAGTTAGCAATCCTTAGGTCGCTGGTTCGATTCCGGCTCGAAGGATGCTTTTGAGTGTCCGATAACCTTGCATGCTTCAACTTGGAGGCTCTCTTGCACAGACTTTGCAGCTGCATACCTCCTGGCCGCACTCTTTTTGAGCCTGACCGCACAACCATTGGCCTCTGGAGAGAGTGTTAACAAGAATACTTCAAAACAAGAGAAACAATGCGTTGGCCGGGAATCGAACCCGGGTCAACTGCTTGGAAGGCAGCTATCCTCAACACTATACCACCAACGCCATAGAATTCGTACCACTTCTCAATCGTGAAAATGCAACTCTCACCCCTAGTGTGACTAAAGCCAACTCTTCTGCTTCGTTAGTGGCTTGACAACAGTCAGACGGTAATGTGGCTTCTCGTAAGAGAGGTTTAAGCAGCAGCAGAGTGGCGCAGCGGGAGCGTGCTGGGCCCATAACCCAGAGGTCGATGGATCGAAACCATCCTCTGCTAGGCGCAGAGTTTTGTATTTTTCATGCTCCCAGGAAAAAGGTACCCCAAAAATTCACTGTCTCGTTCTTTCAGGCCACCCAAAGCCCAGCAAACTCCACTGTCCTTTATATTTCAAGACACCAAAAAATCCACACTTAAAAAAAAAAAAAAGAAACCTTTCTTCTCCCATGGTCAAAGCTTGGTTTAGGCATGATAACATGACTGCGGTGTGACCCGAGTGCCAGAAGCCAGCAACCGTAGAGGGGGATTAGCTCAAATGGTAGAGCGCTTGCTTAGCATGCGAGAGGTAGCGGGATCGATGCCCGCATCCTCCAAAACTTCCACTTGGCACTACCTTCAAATGAAGGGCCAACTTCTTTTTAGTTGGCACTGACACAAAAACCTAGGAAGCAGCTGCACGCATATCTGGCTAAACCTTCGATAGCTCAGCTGGTAGAGCGGAGGACTGTAGTAGCTAGTTAGCAATCCTTAGGTCGCTGGTTCGATTCCGGCTCGAAGGATGCTTTTGAGTGTCCGATAACCTTGCATGCTTCAACTTGGAGGCTCTCTTGCACAGACTTTGCAGCTGCATACCTCCTGGCCGCACTCTTTTTGAGCCTGACCGCACAACCATTGGCCTCTGGAGAGAGTGTTAACAAGAATACTTCAAAACAAGAGAAACAATGCGTTGGCCGGGAATCGAACCCGGGTCAACTGCTTGGAAGGCAGCTATGCTCACCACTATACCACCAACGCCATAGAATTCGCACCACTTCTCAATCGTAAAAATGCAACTCTCACCCCTAGTGTGACTAAAGCCAACTCTTCTGCTTCGTTAGGGGCTTGACAACAGTCAGACGGTAATGTGGCTTCTCGTAAGAGAGGTTTAAGCAGCAGCAGAGTGGCGCAGCGGGAGCGTGCTGGGCCCATAACCCAGAGGTCGATGGATCGAAACCATCCTCTGCTAGGCGCAGAGTTTTGTATTTTTCATGCTCCCAGGAAAAAGGTACCCCAAAAATTCACTGTCTCGTTCTTTCAGGCCACCCAAAGCCCAGCAAATTCCACTGTCCTTTATATTTCAAGGCACCAAAAAATCCACACTTAAAAAAAAAAAAAAAGAAAAAGAAACCTTTCTTCTCCCATGGTCAAAGCTTGGTTTAGGCATGATAACATGACTGCGGTGTGACCCGAGTGCCAGAAGCCAGCAACCGTAGAGGGGGATTAGCTCAAATGGTAGAGCGCTCGCTTAGCATGCGAGAGGTAGCGGGATCGATGCCCGCATCCTCCAAAACTTCCACTTGGCACTACCTTCAAATGAAGGGCCAACTTCTTTTTAGTTGGCACTGACACAAAAACCTAGGAAGCAGCTGCACGCATATCTGGCTAAACCTTCGATAGCTCAGCTGGTAGAGCGGAGGACTGTAGTAGCTAGTTAGCAATCCTTAGGTCGCTGGTTCGATTCCGGCTCGAAGGATGCTTTTGAGTGTCCGATAACCTTGCATGCTTCAACTTGGAGGCTCTCTTGCACAGACTTTGCAGCTGCATACCTCCTGGCCGCACTCTTTTTGAGCCTGACCGCACAACCATTGGCCTCTGGAGAGAGTGTTAACAAGAATACTTCAAAACAAGAGAAACAATGCGTTGGCCGGGAATCGAACCCGGGTCAACTGCTTGGAAGGCAGCTATGCTCACCACTATACCACCAACGCCATAGAATTCGTACCACTTCTCAATCGTGAAAATGCAACTCTCACCCCTAGTGTGACTAAAGCCAACTCTTCTGCTTCGTTAGTGGCTTGACAACAGTCAGACGGTAATGTGGCTTCTCGTAAGAGAGGTTTAAGCAGCAGCAGAGTGGCGCAGCGGGAGCGTGCTGGGCCCATAACCCAGAGGTCGATGGATCGAAACCATCCTCTGCTAGGCGCAGAGTTTTGTATTTTTCATGCTCCCAGGAAAAAGGTACCCCAAAAATTCACTGTCTCGTTCTTTCAGGCCACCCAAAGCCCAGCAAACTCCACTGTCCTTTATATTTCAAGACACCAAAAAATCCACACTTAAAAAAAAAAAAAAGAAACCTTTCTTCTCCCATGGTCAAAGCTTGGTTTAGGCATGATAACATGACTGCGGTGTGACCCGAGTGCCAGAAGCCAGCAACCGTAGAGGGGGATTAGCTCAAATGGTAGAGCGCTCGCTTAGCATGCGAGAGGTAGCGGGATCGATGCCCGCATCCTCCAAAACTTCCACTTGGCACTACCTTCAAATGAAGGGCCAACTTCTTTTTAGTTGGCACTGACACAAAAACCTAGGAAGCAGCTGCACGCATATCTGGCTAAACCTTCGATAGCTCAGCTGGTAGAGCGGAGGACTGTAGTAGCTAGTTAGCAATCCTTAGGTCGCTGGTTCGATTCCGGCTCGAAGGATGCTTTTGAGTGTCCGATAACCTTGCATGCTTCAACTTGGAGGCTCTCTTGCACAGACTTTGCAGCTGCATACCTCCTGGCCGCACTCTTTTTGAGCCTGACCGCACAACCATTGGCCTCTGGAGAGAGTGTTAACAAGAATACTTCAAAACAAGAGAAACAATGCGTTGGCCGGGAATCGAACCCGGGTCAACTGCTTGGAAGGCAGCTATGCTCACCACTATACCACCAACGCCATAGAATTCGCACCACTTCTCAATCGTAAAAATGCAACTCTCACCCCTAGTGTGACTAAAGCCAACTCTTCTGCTTCGTTAGGGGCTTGACAACAGTCAGACGGTAATGTGGCTTCTCGTAAGAGAGGTTTAAGCAGCAGCAGAGTGGCGCAGCGGGAGCGTGCTGGGCCCATAACCCAGAGGTCGATGGATCGAAACCATCCTCTGCTAGGCGCAGAGTTTTGTATTTTTCATGCTCCCAGGAAAAAGGTACCCCAAAAATTCACTGTCTCGTTCTTTCAGGCCACCCAAAGCCCAGCAAATTCCACTGTCCTTTATATTTCAAGGCACCAAAAAATCCACACTTAAAAAAAAAAAAAAAAAAAAAGAAACCTTTCTTCTCCCATGGTCAAAGCTTGGTTTAGGCATGATAACATGACTGCGGTGTGACCCGAGTGCCAGAAGCCAGCAACCGTAGAGGGGGATTAGCTCAAATGGTAGAGCGCTCGCTTAGCATGCGAGAGGTAGCGGGATCGATGCCCGCATCCTCCAAAACTTCCACTTGGCACTACCTTCAAATGAAGGGCCAACTTCTTTTTAGTTGGCACTGACACAAAAACCTAGGAAGCAGCTGCACGCATATCTGGCTAAACCTTCGATAGCTCAGCTGGTAGAGCGGAGGACTGTAGTAGCTAGTTAGCAATCCTTAGGTCGCTGGTTCGATTCCGGCTCGAAGGATGCTTTTGAGTGTCCGATAACCTTGCATGCTTCAACTTGGAGGCTCTCTTGCACAGACTTTGCAGCTGCATACCTCCTGGCCGCACTCTTTTTGAGCCTGACCGCACAACCATTGGCCTCTGGAGAGAGTGTTAACAAGAATACTTCAAAACAAGAGAAACAATGCGTTGGCCGGGAATCGAACCCGGGTCAACTGCTTGGAAGGCAGCTATGCTCACCACTATACCACCAACGCCATAGAATTCGTACCACTTCTCAATCGTGAAAATGCAACTCTCACCCCTAGTGTGACTAAAGCCAACTCTTCTGCTTCGTTAGTGGCTTGACAACAGTCAGACGGTAATGTGGCTTCTCGTAAGAGAGGTTTAAGCAGCAGCAGAGTGGCGCAGCGGGAGCGTGCTGGGCCCATAACCCAGAGGTCGATGGATCGAAACCATCCTCTGCTAGGCGCAGAGTTTTGTATTTTTCATGCTCCCAGGAAAAAGGTACCCCAAAAATTCACTGTCTCGTTCTTTCAGGCCACCCAAAGCCCAGCAAACTCCACTGTCCTTTATATTTCAAGACACCAAAAAATCCACACTTAAAAAAAAAAAAAAGAAACCTTTCTTCTCCCATGGTCAAAGCTTGGTTTAGGCATGATAACATGACTGCGGTGTGACCCGAGTGCCAGAAGCCAGCAACCGTAGAGGGGGATTAGCTCAAATGGTAGAGCGCTCGCTTAGCATGCGAGAGGTAGCGGGATCGATGCCCGCATCCTCCAAAACTTCCACTTGGCACTACCTTCAAATGAAGGGCCAACTTCTTTTTAGTTGGCACTGACACAAAAACCTAGGAAGCAGCTGCACGCATATCTGGCTAAACCTTCGATAGCTCAGCTGGTAGAGCGGAGGACTGTAGTAGCTAGTTAGCAATCCTTAGGTCGCTGGTTCGATTCCGGCTCGAAGGATGCTTTTGAGTGTCCGATAACCTTGCATGCTTCAACTTGGAGGCTCTCTTGCACAGACTTTGCAGCTGCATACCTCCTGGCCGCACTCTTTTTGAGCCTGACCGCACAACCATTGGCCTCTGGAGAGAGTGTTAACAAGAATACTTCAAAACAAGAGAAACAATGCGTTGGCCGGGAATCGAACCCGGGTCAACTGCTTGGAAGGCAGCTATGCTCACCACTATACCACCAACGCCATAGAATTCGTACCACTTCTCAATCGTGAAAATGCAACTCTCACCCCTAGTGTGACTAAAGCCAACTCTTCTGCTTCGTTAGTGGCTTGACAACAGTCAGACGGTAATGTGGCTTCTCGTAAGAGAGGTTTAAGCAGCAGCAGAGTGGCGCAGCGGGAGCGTGCTGGGCCCATAACCCAGAGGTCGATGGATCGAAACCATCCTCTGCTAGGCGCAGAGTTTTGTATTTTTCATGCTCCCAGGAAAAAGGTACCCCAAAAATTCACTGTCTCGTTCTTTCAGGCCACCCAAAGCCCAGCAAACTCCACTGTCCTTTATATTTCAAGACACCAAAAAATCCACACTTAAAAAAAAAAAAAAGAAACCTTTCTTCTCCCATGGTCAAAGCTTGGTTTAGGCATGATAACATGACTGCGGTGTGACCCGAGTGCCAGAAGCCAGCAACCGTAGAGGGGGATTAGCTCAAATGGTAGAGCGCTTGCTTAGCATGCGAGAGGTAGCGGGATCGATGCCCGCATCCTCCAAAACTTCCACTTGGCACTACCTTCAAATGAAGGGCCAACTTCTTTTTAGTTGGCACTGACACAAAAACCTAGGAAGCAGCTGCACGCATATCTGGCTAAACCTTCGATAGCTCAGCTGGTAGAGCGGAGGACTGTAGTAGCTAGTTAGCAATCCTTAGGTCGCTGGTTCGATTCCGGCTCGAAGGATGCTTTTGAGTGTCCGATAACCTTGCATGCTTCAACTTGGAGGCTCTCTTGCACAGACTTTGCAGCTGCATACCTCCTGGCCGCACTCTTTTTGAGCCTGACCGCACAACCATTGGCCTCTGGAGAGAGTGTTAACAAGAATACTTCAAAACAAGAGAAACAATGCGTTGGCCGGGAATCGAACCCGGGTCAACTGCTTGGAAGGCAGCTATGCTCACCACTATACCACCAACGCCATAGAATTCGCACCACTTCTCAATCATGAAAATGCAACTCTCACCCCTAGTGTGACTAAAGCCAACTCTTCTGCTTCGTTAGGGGCTTGACAACAGTCAGACGGTAATGTGGCTTCTCGTAAGAGAGGTTTAAGCAGCAGCAGAGTGGCGCAGCGGGAGCGTGCTGGGCCCATAACCCAGAGGTCGATGTATCGAAACCATCCTCTGCTAGGCGCAGAGTTTTGTATTTTTCATGCTCCCAGGAAAAAGGTACCCCAAAAATTCACTGTCTCGTTCTTTCAGGCCACCCAAAGCCCAGCAAATTCCACTGTCCTTTATATTTCAAGGCACCAAAAAATCCACACTTAAAAAAAAAAAAAAAAAAAAAGAAACCTTTCTTCTCCCATGGTCAAAGCTTGGTTTAGGCATGATAACATGACTGCGGTGTGACCCGAGTGCCAGAAGCCAGCAACCGTAGAGGGGGATTAGCTCAAATGGTAGAGCGCTCGCTTAGCATGCGAGAGGTAGCGGGATCGATGCCCGCATCCTCCAAAACTTCCACTTGGCACTACCTTCAAATGAAGGGCCAACTTCTTTTTAGTTGGCACTGACACAAAAACCTAGGAAGCAGCTGCACGCATATCTGGCTAAACCTTCGATAGCTCAGCTGGTAGAGCGGAGGACTGTAGTAGCTAGTTAGCAATCCTTAGGTCGCTGGTTCGATTCCGGCTCGAAGGATGCTTTTGAGTGTCCGATAACCTTGCATGCTTCAACTTGGAGGCTCTCTTGCACAGACTTTGCAGCTGCATACCTCCTGGCCGCACTCTTTTTGAGCCTGACCGCACAACCATTGGCCTCTGGAGAGAGTGTTAACAAGAATACTTCAAAACAAGAGAAACAATGCGTTGGCCGGGAATCGAACCCGGGTCAACTGCTTGGAAGGCAGCTATGCTCACCACTATACCACCAACGCCATAGAATTCGCACCACTTCTCAATCGTAAAAATGCAACTCTCACCCCTAGTGTGACTAAAGCCAACTCTTCTGCTTCGTTAGGGGCTTGACAACAGTCAGACGGTAATGTGGCTTCTCGTAAGAGAGGTTTAAGCAGCAGCAGAGTGGCGCAGCGGGAGCGTGCTGGGCCCATAACCCAGAGGTCGATGGATCGAAACCATCCTCTGCTAGGCGCAGAGTTTTGTATTTTTCATGCTCCCAGGAAAAAGGTACCCCAAAAATTCACTGTCTCGTTCTTTCAGGCCACCCAAAGCCCAGCAAATTCCACTGTCCTTTATATTTCAAGGCACCAAAAAATCCACACTTAAAAAAAAAAAAAAAAAAAAAGAAACCTTTCTTCTCCCATGGTCAAAGCTTGGTTTAGGCATGATAACATGACTGCGGTGTGACCCGAGTGCCAGAAGCCAGCAACCGTAGAGGGGGATTAGCTCAAATGGTAGAGCGCTCGCTTAGCATGCGAGAGGTAGCGGGATCGATGCCCGCATCCTCCAAAACTTCCACTTGGCACTACCTTCAAATGAAGGGCCAACTTCTTTTTAGTTGGCACTGACACAAAAACCTAGGAAGCAGCTGCACGCATATCTGGCTAAACCTTCGATAGCTCAGCTGGTAGAGCGGAGGACTGTAGTAGCTAGTTAGCAATCCTTAGGTCGCTGGTTCGATTCCGGCTCGAAGGATGCTTTTGAGTGTCCGATAACCTTGCATGCTTCAACTTGGAGGCTCTCTTGCACAGACTTTGCAGCTGCATACCTCCTGGCCGCACTCTTTTTGAGCCTGACCGCACAACCATTGGCCTCTGGAGAGAGTGTTAACAAGAATACTTCAAAACAAGAGAAACAATGCGTTGGCCGGGAATCGAACCCGGGTCAACTGCTTGGAAGGCAGCTATGCTCACCACTATACCACCAACGCCATAGAATTCGTACCACTTCTCAATCGTGAAAATGCAACTCTCACCCCTAGTGTGACTAAAGCCAACTCTTCTGCTTCGTTAGTGGCTTGACAACAGTCAGACGGTAATGTGGCTTCTCGTAAGAGAGGTTTAAGCAGCAGCAGAGTGGCGCAGCGGGAGCGTGCTGGGCCCATAACCCAGAGGTCGATGGATCGAAACCATCCTCTGCTAGGCGCAGAGTTTTGTATTTTTCATGCTCCCAGGAAAAAGGTACCCCAAAAATTCACTGTCTCGTTCTTTCAGGCCACCCAAAGCCCAGCAAACTCCACTGTCCTTTATATTTCAAGACACCAAAAAATCCACACTTAAAAAAAAAAAAAAAGAAACCTTTCTTCTCCCATGGTCAAAGCTTGGTTTAGGCATGATAACATGACTGCGGTGTGACCCGAGTGCCAGAAGCCAGCAACCGTAGAGGGGGATTAGCTCAAATGGTAGAGCGCTTGCTTAGCATGCGAGAGGTAGCGGGATCGATGCCCGCATCCTCCAAAACTTCCACTTGGCACTACCTTCAAATGAAGGGCCAACTTCTTTTTAGTTGGCACTGACACAAAAACCTAGGAAGCAGCTGCACGCATATCTGGCTAAACCTTCGATAGCTCAGCTGGTAGAGCGGAGGACTGTAGTAGCTAGTTAGCAATCCTTAGGTCGCTGGTTCGATTCCGGCTCGAAGGATGCTTTTGAGTGTCCGATAACCTTGCATGCTTCAACTTGGAGGCTCTCTTGCACAGACTTTGCAGCTGCATACCTCCTGGCCGCACTCTTTTTGAGCCTGACCGCACAACCATTGGCCTCTGGAGAGAGTGTTAACAAGAATACTTCAAAACAAGAGAAACAATGCGTTGGCCGGGAATCGAACCCGGGTCAACTGCTTGGAAGGCAGCTATGCTCACCACTATACCACCAACGCCATAGAATTCGTACCACTTCTCAATCGTGAAAATGCAACTCTCACCCCTAGTGTGACTAAAGCCAACTCTTCTGCTTCGTTAGTGGCTTGACAACAGTCAGACGGTAATGTGGCTTCTCGTAAGAGAGGTTTAAGCAGCAGCAGAGTGGCGCAGCGGGAGCGTGCTGGGCCCATAACCCAGAGGTCGATGGATCGAAACCATCCTCTGCTAGGCGCAGAGTTTTGTATTTTTCATGCTCCCAGGAAAAAGGTACCCCGAAAATTCACTGTCTCGTTCTTTCAGGCCACCCAAAGCCCAGCAAACTCCACTGTCCTTTATATTTCAAGACACCAAAAAATCCACACTTAAAAAAAAAAAAAAGAAACCTTTCTTCTCCCATGGTCAAAGCTTGGTTTAGGCATGATAACATGACTGCGGTGTGACCCGAGTGCCAGAAGCCAGCAACCGTAGAGGGGGATTAGCTCAAATGGTAGAGCGCTTGCTTAGCATGCGAGAGGTAGCGGGATCGATGCCCGCATCCTCCAAAACTTCCACTTGGCACTACCTTCAAATGAAGGGCCAACTTCTTTTTAGTTGGCACTGACACAAAAACCTAGGAAGCAGCTGCACGCATATCTGGCTAAACCTTCGATAGCTCAGCTGGTAGAGCGGAGGACTGTAGTAGCTAGTTAGCAATCCTTAGGTCGCTGGTTCGATTCCGGCTCGAAGGATGCTTTTGAGTGTCCGATAACCTTGCATGCTTCAACTTGGAGGCTCTCTTGCACAGACTTTGCAGCTGCATACCTCCTGGCCGCACTCTTTTTGAGCCTGACCGCACAACCATTGGCCTCTGGAGAGAGTGTTAACAAGAATACTTCAAAACAAGAGAAACAATGCGTTGGCCGGGAATCGAACCCGGGTCAACTGCTTGGAAGGCAGCTATGCTCACCACTATACCACCAACGCCATAGAATTCGCACCACTTCTCAATCATGAAAATGCAACTCTCACCCCTAGTGTGACTAAAGCCAACTCTTCTGCTTCGTTAGGGGCTTGACAACAGTCAGACGGTAATGTGGCTTCTCGTAAGAGAGGTTTAAGCAGCAGCAGAGTGGCGCAGCGGGAGCGTGCTGGGCCCATAACCCAGAGGTCGATGGATCGAAACCATCCTCTGCTAGGCGCAGAGTTTTGTATTTTTCATGCTCCCAGGAAAAAGGTACCCCAAAAATTCACTGTCTCGTTCTTTCAGGCCACCCAAAGCCCAGCAAATTCCACTGTCCTTTATATTTCAAGGCACCAAAAAATCCACACTTAAAAAAAAAAAAGAAACCTTTCTTCTCCCATGGTCAAAGCTTGGTTTAGGCATGATAACATGACTGCGGTGTGACCCGAGTGCCAGAAGCCAGCAACCGTAGAGGGGGATTAGCTCAAATGGTAGAG
Source organism: Eleutherodactylus coqui (assembly GCF_035609145.1). Taxonomy (NCBI): domain Eukaryota; kingdom Metazoa; phylum Chordata; class Amphibia; order Anura; family Eleutherodactylidae; genus Eleutherodactylus; species Eleutherodactylus coqui. The sequence continues at coordinate 9,545,001 of NC_089837.1, forward strand.
CGCTCGCTTAGCATGCGAGAGGTAGCGGGATCGATGCCCGCATCCTCCAAACCTTCCACTTGGCACTACCTTCAAATGAAGGGCCAACTTCTTTTTAGTTGGCACTGACACAAAAACCTAGGAAGCAGCTGCACGCATATCTGGCTAAACCTTCGATAGCTCAGCTGGTAGAGCGGAGGACTGTAGTAGCTAGTTAGCAATCCTTAGGTCGCTGGTTCGATTCCGGCTCGAAGGATGCTTTTGAGTGTCCGATAACCTTGCATGCTTCAACTTGGAGGCTCTCTTGCACAGACTTTGCAGCTGCATACCTCCTGGCCGCACTCTTTTTGAGCCTGACCGCACAACCATTGGCCTCTGGAGAGAGTGTTAACAAGAATACTTCAAAACAAGAGAAACAATGCGTTGGCCGGGAATCGAACCCGGGTCAACTGCTTGGAAGGCAGCTATGCTCACCACTATACCACCAACGCCATAGAATTCGCACCACTTCTCAATCGTAAAAATGCAACTCTCACCCCTAGTGTGACTAAAGCCAACTCTTCTGCTTCGTTAGGGGCTTGACAACAGTCAGACGGTAATGTGGCTTCTCGTAAGAGAGGTTTAAGCAGCAGCAGAGTGGCGCAGCGGGAGCGTGCTGGGCCCATAACCCAGAGGTCGATGGATCGAAACCATCCTCTGCTAGGCGCAGAGTTTTGTATTTTTCATGCTCCCAGGAAAAAGGTACCCCAAAAATTCACTGTCTCGTTCTTTCAGGCCACCCAAAGCCCAGCAAATTCCACTGTCCTTTATATTTCAAGGCACCAAAAAATCCACACTTAAAAAAAAAAAAAAAGAAAAAGAAACCTTTCTTCTCCCATGGTCAAAGCTTGGTTTAGGCATGATAACATGACTGCGGTGTGACCCGAGTGCCAGAAGCCAGCAACCGTAGAGGGGGATTAGCTCAAATGGTAGAGCGCTCGCTTAGCATGCGAGAGGTAGCGGGATCGATGCCCGCATCCTCCAAAACTTCCACTTGGCACTACCTTCAAATGAAGGGCCAACTTCTTTTTAGTTGGCACTGACACAAAAACCTAGGAAGCAGCTGCACGCATATCTGGCTAAACCTTCGATAGCTCAGCTGGTAGAGCGGAGGACTGTAGTAGCTAGTTAGCAATCCTTAGGTCGCTGGTTCGATTCCGGCTCGAAGGATGCTTTTGAGTGTCCGATAACCTTGCATGCTTCAACTTGGAGGCTCTCTTGCACAGACTTTGCAGCTGCATACCTCCTGGCCGCACTCTTTTTGAGCCTGACCGCACAACCATTGGCCTCTGGAGAGAGTGTTAACAAGAATACTTCAAAACAAGAGAAACAATGCGTTGGCCGGGAACCAAACCCGGGTCAACTGCTTGGAAGGCAGCTATGCTCACCACTATACCACCAACGCCATAGAATTCGTACCACTTCTCAATCGTGAAAATGCAACTCTCACCCCTAGTGTGACTAAAGCCAACTCTTCTGCTTCGTTAGTGGCTTGACAACAGTCAGACGGTAATGTGGCTTCTCGTAAGAGAGGTTTAAGCAGCAGCAGAGTGGCGCAGCGGGAGCGTGCTGGGCCCATAACCCAGAGGTCGATGGATCGAAACCATCCTCTGCTAGGCGCAGAGTTTTGTATTTTTCATGCTCCCAGGAAAAAGGTACCCCAAAAATTCACTGTCTCGTTCTTTCAGGCCACCCAAAGCCCAGCAAACTCCACTGTCCTTTATATTTCAAGACACCAAAAAATCCACACTTAAAAAAAAAAAAAAGAAACCTTTCTTCTCCCATGGTCAAAGCTTGGTTTAGGCATGATAACATGACTGCGGTGTGACCCGAGTGCCAGAAGCCAGCAACCGTAGAGGGGGATTAGCTCAAATGGTAGAGCGCTTGCTTAGCATGCGAGAGGTAGCGGGATCGATGCCCGCATCCTCCAAAACTTCCACTTGGCACTACCTTCAAATGAAGGGCCAACTTCTTTTTAGTTGGCACTGACACAAAAACCTAGGAAGCAGCTGCACGCATATCTGGCTAAACCTTCGATAGCTCAGCTGGTAGAGCGGAGGACTGTAGTAGCTAGTTAGCAATCCTTAGGTCGCTGGTTCGATTCCGGCTCGAAGGATGCTTTTGAGTGTCCGATAACCTTGCATGCTTCAACTTGGAGGCTCTCTTGCACAGACTTTGCAGCTGCATACCTCCTGGCCGCACTCTTTTTGAGCCTGACCGCACAACCATTGGCCTCTGGAGAGAGTGTTAACAAGAATACTTCAAAACAAGAGAAACAATGCGTTGGCCGGGAATCGAACCCGGGTCAACTGCTTGGAAGGCAGCTATGCTCACCACTATACCACCAACGCCATAGAATTCGCACCACTTCTCAATCATGAAAATGCAACTCTCACCCCTAGTGTGACTAAAGCCAACTCTTCTGCTTCGTTAGGGGCTTGACAACAGTCAGACGGTAATGTGGCTTCTCGTAAGAGAGGTTTAAGCAGCAGCAGAGTGGCGCAGCGGGAGCGTGCTGGGCCCATAACCCAGAGGTCGATGTATCGAAACCATCCTCTGCTAGGCGCAGAGTTTTGTATTTTTCATGCTCCCAGGAAAAAGGTACCCCAAAAATTCACTGTCTCGTTCTTTCAGGCCACCCAAAGCCCAGCAAATTCCACTGTCCTTTATATTTCAAGGCACCAAAAAATCCACACTTAAAAAAAAAAAAAAAAAAAAAGAAACCTTTCTTCTCCCATGGTCAAAGCTTGGTTTAGGCATGATAACATGACTGCGGTGTGACCCGAGTGCCAGAAGCCAGCAACCGTAGAGGGGGATTAGCTCAAATGGTAGAGCGCTCGCTTAGCATGCGAGAGGTAGCGGGATCGATGCCCGCATCCTCCAAAACTTCCACTTGGCACTACCTTCAAATGAAGGGCCAACTTCTTTTTAGTTGGCACTGACACAAAAACCTAGGAAGCAGCTGCACGCATATCTGGCTAAACCTTCGATAGCTCAGCTGGTAGAGCGGAGGACTGTAGTAGCTAGTTAGCAATCCTTAGGTCGCTGGTTCGATTCCGGCTCGAAGGATGCTTTTGAGTGTCCGATAACCTTGCATGCTTCAACTTGGAGGCTCTCTTGCACAGACTTTGCAGCTGCATACCTCCTGGCCGCACTCTTTTTGAGCCTGACCGCACAACCATTGGCCTCTGGAGAGAGTGTTAACAAGAATACTTCAAAACAAGAGAAACAATGCGTTGGCCGGGAATCGAACCCGGGTCAACTGCTTGGAAGGCAGCTATGCTCACCACTATACCACCAACGCCATAGAATTCGCACCACTTCTCAATCGTAAAAATGCAACTCTCACCCCTAGTGTGACTAAAGCCAACTCTTCTGCTTCGTTAGGGGCTTGACAACAGTCAGACGGTAATGTGGCTTCTCGTAAGAGAGGTTTAAGCAGCAGCAGAGTGGCGCAGCGGGAGCGTGCTGGGCCCATAACCCAGAGGTCGATGGATCGAAACCATCCTCTGCTAGGCGCAGAGTTTTGTATTTTTCATGCTCCCAGGAAAAAGGTACCCCAAAAATTCACTGTCTCGTTCTTTCAGGCCACCCAAAGCCCAGCAAATTCCACTGTCCTTTATATTTCAAGGCACCAAAAAATCCACACTTAAAAAAAAAAAAAAAAAAAAAGAAACCTTTCTTCTCCCATGGTCAAAGCTTGGTTTAGGCATGATAACATGACTGCGGTGTGACCCGAGTGCCAGAAGCCAGCAACCGTAGAGGGGGATTAGCTCAAATGGTAGAGCGCTCGCTTAGCATGCGAGAGGTAGCGGGATCGATGCCCGCATCCTCCAAAACTTCCACTTGGCACTACCTTCAAATGAAGGGCCAACTTCTTTTTAGTTGGCACTGACACAAAAACCTAGGAAGCAGCTGCACGCATATCTGGCTAAACCTTCGATAGCTCAGCTGGTAGAGCGGAGGACTGTAGTAGCTAGTTAGCAATCCTTAGGTCGCTGGTTCGATTCCGGCTCGAAGGATGCTTTTGAGTGTCCGATAACCTTGCATGCTTCAACTTGGAGGCTCTCTTGCACAGACTTTGCAGCTGCATACCTCCTGGCCGCACTCTTTTTGAGCCTGACCGCACAACCATTGGCCTCTGGAGAGAGTGTTAACAAGAATACTTCAAAACAAGAGAAACAATGCGTTGGCCGGGAATCGAACCCGGGTCAACTGCTTGGAAGGCAGCTATGCTCACCACTATACCACCAACGCCATAGAATTCGTACCACTTCTCAATCGTGAAAATGCAACTCTCACCCCTAGTGTGACTAAAGCCAACTCTTCTGCTTCGTTAGTGGCTTGACAACAGTCAGACGGTAATGTGGCTTCTCGTAAGAGAGGTTTAAGCAGCAGCAGAGTGGCGCAGCGGGAGCGTGCTGGGCCCATAACCCAGAGGTCGATGGATCGAAACCATCCTCTGCTAGGCGCAGAGTTTTGTATTTTTCATGCTCCCAGGAAAAAGGTACCCCAAAAATTCACTGTCTCGTTCTTTCAGGCCACCCAAAGCCCAGCAAACTCCACTGTCCTTTATATTTCAAGACACCAAAAAATCCACACTTAAAAAAAAAAAAAAGAAACCTTTCTTCTCCCATGGTCAAAGCTTGGTTTAGGCATGATAACATGACTGCGGTGTGACCCGAGTGCCAGAAGCCAGCAACCGTAGAGGGGGATTAGCTCAAATGGTAGAGCGCTTGCTTAGCATGCGAGAGGTAGCGGGATCGATGCCCGCATCCTCCAAAACTTCCACTTGGCACTACCTTCAAATGAAGGGCCAACTTCTTTTTAGTTGGCACTGACACAAAAACCTAGGAAGCAGCTGCACGCATATCTGGCTAAACCTTCGATAGCTCAGCTGGTAGAGCGGAGGACTGTAGTAGCTAGTTAGCAATCCTTAGGTCGCTGGTTCGATTCCGGCTCGAAGGATGCTTTTGAGTGTCCGATAACCTTGCATGCTTCAACTTGGAGGCTCTCTTGCACAGACTTTGCAGCTGCATACCTCCTGGCCGCACTCTTTTTGAGCCTGACCGCACAACCATTGGCCTCTGGAGAGAGTGTTAACAAGAATACTTCAAAACAAGAGAAACAATGCGTTGGCCGGGAATCGAACCCGGGTCAACTGCTTGGAAGGCAGCTATGCTCACCACTATACCACCAACGCCATAGAATTCGCACCACTTCTCAATCGTGAAAATGCAACTCTCACCCCTAGTGTGACTAAAGCCAACTCTTCTGCTTCGTTAGTGGCTTGACAACAGTCAGACGGTAATGTGGCTTCTCGTAAGAGAGGTTTAAGCAGCAGCAGAGTGGCGCAGCGGGAGCGTGCTGGGCCCATAACCCAGAGGTCGATGGATCGAAACCATCCTCTGCTAGGCGCAGAGTTTTGTATTTTTCATGCTCCCAGGAAAAAGGTACCCCAAAAATTCACTGTCTCGTTCTTTCAGGCCACCCAAAGCCCAGCAAACTCCACTGTCATTTATATTTCAAGACACCAAAAAATCCACACTTAAAAAAAAAAAAAAGAAACCTTTCTTCTCCCATGGTCAAAGCTTGGTTTAGGCATGATAACATGACTGCGGTGTGACCCGAGTGCCAGAAGCCAGCAACCGTAGAGGGGGATTAGCTCAAATGGTAGAGCGCTCGCTTAGCATGCGAGAGGTAGCGGGATCGATGCCCGCATCCTCCAAAACTTCCACTTGGCACTACCTTCAAATGAAGGGCCAACTTCTTTTTAGTTGGCACTGACACAAAAACCTAGGAAGCAGCTGCACGCATATCTGGCTAAACCTTCGATAGCTCAGCTGGTAGAGCGGAGGACTGTAGTAGCTAGTTAGCAATCCTTAGGTCGCTGGTTCGATTCCGGCTCGAAGGATGCTTTTGAGTGTCCGATAACCTTGCATGCTTCAACTTGGAGGCTCTCTTGCACAGACTTTGCAGCTGCATACCTCCTGGCCGCACTCTTTTTGAGCCTGACCGCACAACCATTGGCCTCTGGAGAGAGTGTTAACAAGAATACTTCAAAACAAGAGAAACAATGCGTTGGCCGGGAATCGAACCCGGGTCAACTGCTTGGAAGGCAGCTATGCTCACCACTATACCACCAACGCCATAGAATTCGCACCACTTCTCAATCATGAAAATGCAACTCTCACCCCTAGTGTGACTAAAGCCAACTCTTCTGCTTCGTTAGGGGCTTGACAACAGTCAGACGGTAATGTGGCTTCTCGTAAGAGAGGTTTAAGCAGCAGCAGAGTGGCGCAGCGGGAGCGTGCTGGGCCCATAACCCAGAGGTCGATGGATCGAAACCATCCTCTGCTAGGCGCAGAGTTTTGTATTTTTCATGCTCCCAGGAAAAAGGTACCCCAAAAATTCACTGTCTCGTTCTTTCAGGCCACCCAAAGCCCAGCAAATTCCACTGTCCTTTATATTTCAAGGCACCAAAAAATCCACACTTAAAAAAAAAAAAAAAAAAAAGAAACCTTTCTTCTCCCATGGTCAAAGCTTGGTTTAGGCATGATAACATGACTGCGGTGTGACCCGAGTGCCAGAAGCCAGCAACCGTAGAGGGGGATTAGCTCAAATGGTAGAGCGCTCGCTTAGCATGCGAGAGGTAGCGGGATCGATGCCCGCATCCTCCAAACCTTCCACTTGGCACTACCTTCAAATGAAGGGCCAACTTCTTTTTAGTTGGCACTGACACAAAAACCTAGGAAGCAGCTGCACGCATATCTGGCTAAACCTTCGATAGCTCAGCTGGTAGAGCGGAGGACTGTAGTAGCTAGTTAGCAATCCTTAGGTCGCTGGTTCGATTCCGGCTCGAAGGATGCTTTTGAGTGTCCGATAACCTTGCATGCTTCAACTTGGAGGCTCTCTTGCACAGACTTTGCAGCTGCATACCTCCTGGCCGCACTCTTTTTGAGCCTGACCGCACAACCATTGGCCTCTGGAGAGAGTGTTAACAAGAATACTTCAAAACAAGAGAAACAATGCGTTGGCCGGGAATCGAACCCGGGTCAACTGCTTGGAAGGCAGCTATGCTCACCACTATACCACCAACGCCATAGAATTCGTACCACTTCTCAATCGTGAAAATGCAACTCTCACCCCTAGTGTGACTAAAGCCAACTCTTCTGCTTCGTTAGTGGCTTGACAACAGTCAGACGGTAATGTGGCTTCTCGTAAGAGAGGTTTAAGCAGCAGCAGAGTGGCGCAGCGGGAGCGTGCTGGGCCCATAACCCAGAGGTCGATGGATCGAAACCATCCTCTGCTAGGCGCAGAGTTTTGTATTTTTCATGCTCCCAGGAAAAAGGTACCCCAAAAATTCACTGTCTCGTTCTTTCAGGCCACCCAAAGCCCAGCAAACTCCACTGTCATTTATATTTCAAGACACCAAAAAATCCACACTTAAAAAAAAAAAAAAGAAACCTTTCTTCTCCCATGGTCAAAGCTTGGTTTAGGCATGATAACATGACTGCGGTGTGACCCGAGTGCCAGAAGCCAGCAACCGTAGAGGGGGATTAGCTCAAATGGTAGAGCGCTCGCTTAGCATGCGAGAGGTAGCGGGATCGATGCCCGCATCCTCCAAAACTTCCACTTGGCACTACCTTCAAATGAAGGGCCAACTTCTTTTTAGTTGGCACTGACACAAAAACCTAGGAAGCAGCTGCACGCATATCTGGCTAAACCTTCGATAGCTCAGCTGGTAGAGCGGAGGACTGTAGTAGCTAGTTAGCAATCCTTAGGTCGCTGGTTCGATTCCGGCTCGAAGGATGCTTTTGAGTGTCCGATAACCTTGCATGCTTCAACTTGGAGGCTCTCTTGCACAGACTTTGCAGCTGCATACCTCCTGGCCGCACTCTTTTTGAGCCTGACCGCACAACCATTGGCCTCTGGAGAGAGTGTTAACAAGAATACTTCAAAACAAGAGAAACAATGCGTTGGCCGGGAATCGAACCCGGGTCAACTGCTTGGAAGGCAGCTATGCTCACCACTATACCACCAACGCCATAGAATTCGCACCACTTCTCAATCGTGAAAATGCAACTCTCACCCCTAGTGTGACTAAAGCCAACTCTTCTGCTTCGTTAGTGGCTTGACAACAGTCAGACGGTAATGTGGCTTCTCGTAAGAGAGGTTTAAGCAGCAGCAGAGTGGCGCAGCGGGAGCGTGCTGGGCCCATAACCCAGAGGTCGATGGATCGAAACCATCCTCTGCTAGGCGCAGAGTTTTGTATTTTTCATGCTCCCAGGAAAAAGGTACCCCAAAAATTCACTGTCTCGTTCTTTCAGGCCACCCAAAGCCCAGCAAACTCCACTGTCCTTTATATTTCAAGGCACCAAAAAATCCACACTTTAAAAAAAAAAAAAAAAAAGAAACCTTTCTTCTCCCATGGTCAAAGCTTGGTTTAGGCATGATAACATGACTGCGGTGTGACCCGAGTGCCAGAAGCCAGCAACCGTAGAGGGGGATTAGCTCAAATGGTAGAGCGCTCGCTTAGCATGCGAGAGGTAGCGGGATCGATGCCCGCATCCTCCAAAACTTCCACTTGGCACTACCTTCAAATGAAGGGCCAACTTCTTTTTAGTTGGCACTGACACAAAAACCTAGGAAGCAGCTGCACGCATATCTGGCTAAACCTTCGATAGCTCAGCTGGTAGAGCGGAGGACTGTAGTAGCTAGTTAGCAATCCTTAGGTCGCTGGTTCGATTCCGGCTCGAAGGATGCTTTTGAGTGTCCGATAACCTTGCATGCTTCAACTTGGAGGCTCTCTTGCACAGACTTTGCAGCTGCATACCTCCTGGCCGCACTCTTTTTGAGCCTGACCGCACAACCATTGGCCTCTGGAGAGAGTGTTAACAAGAATACTTCAAAACAAGAGAAACAATGCGTTGGCCGGGAATCGAACCCGGGTCAACTGCTTGGAAGGCAGCTATGCTCACCACTATACCACCAACGCCATAGAATTCGCACCACTTCTCAATCGTAAAAATGCAACTCTCACCCCTAGTGTGACTAAAGCCAACTCTTCTGCTTCGTTAGGGGCTTGACAACAGTCAGACGGTAATGTGGCTTCTCGTAAGAGAGGTTTAAGCAGCAGCAGAGTGGCGCAGCGGGAGCGTGCTGGGCCCATAACCCAGAGGTCGATGGATCGAAACCATCCTCTGCTAGGCGCAGAGTTTTGTATTTTTCATGCTCCCAGGAAAAAGGTACCCCAAAAATTCACTGTCTCGTTCTTTCAGGCCACCCAAAGCCCAGCAAATTCCACTGTCCTTTATATTTCAAGGCACCAAAAAATCCACACTTAAAAAAAAAAAAAAAAAAAAAAGAAACCTTTCTTCTCCCATGGTCAAAGCTTGGTTTAGGCATGATAACATGACTGCGGTGTGACCCGAGTGCCAGAAGCCAGCAACCGTAGAGGGGGATTAGCTCAAATGGTAGAGCGCTCGCTTAGCATGCGAGAGGTAGCGGGATCGATGCCCGCATCCTCCAAAACTTCCACTTGGCACTACCTTCAAATGAAGGGCCAACTTCTTTTTAGTTGGCACTGACACAAAAACCTAGGAAGCAGCTGCACGCATATCTGGCTAAACCTTCGATAGCTCAGCTGGTAGAGCGGAGGACTGTAGTAGCTAGTTAGCAATCCTTAGGTCGCTGGTTCGATTCCGGCTCGAAGGATGCTTTTGAGTGTCCGATAACCTTGCATGCTTCAACTTGGAGGCTCTCTTGCACAGACTTTGCAGCTGCATACCTCCTGGCCGCACTCTTTTTGAGCCTGACCGCACAACCATTGGCCTCTGGAGAGAGTGTTAACAAGAATACTTCAAAACAAGAGAAACAATGCGTTGGCCGGGAATCGAACCCGGGTCAACTGCTTGGAAGGCAGCTATGCTCACCACTATACCACCAACGCCATAGAATTCGCACCACTTCTCAATCGTGAAAATGCAACTCTCACCCCTAGTGTGACTAAAGCCAACTCTTCTGCTTCGTTAGTGGCTTGACAACAGTCAGACGGTAATGTGGCTTCTCGTAAGAGAGGTTTAAGCAGCAGCAGAGTGGCGCAGCGGGAGCGTGCTGGGCCCATAACCCAGAGGTCGATGGATCGAAACCATCCTCTGCTAGGCGCAGAGTTTTGTATTTTTCATGCTCCCAGGAAAAAGGTACCCCAAAAATTCACTGTCTCGTTCTTTCAGGCCACCCAAAGCCCAGCAAACTCCACTGTCATTTATATTTCAAGACACCAAAAAATCCACACTTAAAAAAAAAAAAAAGAAACCTTTCTTCTCCCATGGTCAAAGCTTGGTTTAGGCATGATAACATGACTGCGGTGTGACCCGAGTGCCAGAAGCCAGCAACCGTAGAGGGGGATTAGCTCAAATGGTAGAGCGCTCGCTTAGCATGCGAGAGGTAGCGGGATCGATGCCCGCATCCTCCAAAACTTCCACTTGGCACTACCTTCAAATGAAGGGCCAACTTCTTTTTAGTTGGCACTGACACAAAAACCTAGGAAGCAGCTGCACGCATATCTGGCTAAACCTTCGATAGCTCAGCTGGTAGAGCGGAGGACTGTAGTAGCTAGTTAGCAATCCTTAGGTCGCTGGTTCGATTCCGGCTCGAAGGATGCTTTTGAGTGTCCGATAACCTTGCATGCTTCAACTTGGAGGCTCTCTTGCACAGACTTTGCAGCTGCATACCTCCTGGCCGCACTCTTTTTGAGCCTGACCGCACAACCATTGGCCTCTGGAGAGAGTGTTAACAAGAATACTTCAAAACAAGAGAAACAATGCGTTGGCCGGGAATCGAACCCGGGTCAACTGCTTGGAAGGCAGCTATGCTCACCACTATACCACCAACGCCATAGAATTCGCACCACTTCTCAATCGTGAAAATGCAACTCTCACCCCTAGTGTGACTAAAGCCAACTCTTCTGCTTCGTTAGTGGCTTGACAACAGTCAGACGGTAATGTGGCTTCTCGTAAGAGAGGTTTAAGCAGCAGCAGAGTGGCGCAGCGGGAGCGTGCTGGGCCCATAACCCAGAGGTCGATGGATCGAAACCATCCTCTGCTAGGCGCAGAGTTTTGTATTTTTCATGCTCCCAGGAAAAAGGTACCCCAAAAATTCACTGTCTCGTTCTTTCAGGCCACCCAAAGCCCAGCAAATTCCACTGTCCTTTATATTTCAAGGCACCAAAAAATCCACACTTAAAAAAAAAAAAAAAAAAAAAAGAAACCTTTCTTCTCCCATGGTCAAAGCTTGGTTTAGGCATGATAACATGACTGCGGTGTGACCCGAGTGCCAGAAGCCAGCAACCGTAGAGGGGGATTAGCTCAAATGGTAGAGCGCTCGCTTAGCATGCGAGAGGTAGCGGGATCGATGCCCGCATCCTCCAAAACTTCCACTTGGCACTACCTTCAAATGAAGGGCCAACTTCTTTTTAGTTGGCACTGACACAAAAACCTAGGAAGCAGCTGCACGCATATCTGGCTAAACCTTCGATAGCTCAGCTGGTAGAGCGGAGGACTGTAGTAGCTAGTTAGCAATCCTTAGGTCGCTGGTTCGATTCCGGCTCGAAGGATGCTTTTGAGTGTCCGATAACCTTGCATGCTTCAACTTGGAGGCTCTCTTGCACAGACTTTGCAGCTGCATACCTCCTGGCCGCACTCTTTTTGAGCCTGACCGCACAACCATTGGCCTCTGGAGAGAGTGTTAACAAGAATACTTCAAAACAAGAGAAACAAGAGAAACAATGCGTTGGCCGGGAATCGAACCCGGGTCAACTGCTTGGAAGGCAGCTATGCTCACCACTATACCACCAACGCCATAGAATTCGTACCACTTCTCAATCGTGAAAATGCAACTCTCACCCCTAGTGTGACTAAAGCCAACTCTTCTGCTTCGTTAGTGGCTTGACAACAGTCAGACGGTAATGTGGCTTCTCGTAAGAGAGGTTTAAGCAGCAGCAGAGTGGCGCAGCGGGAGCGTGCTGGGCCCATAACCCAGAGGTCGATGGATCGAAACCATCCTCTGCTAGGCGCAGAGTTTTGTATTTTTCATGCTCCCAGGAAAAAGGTACCCCAAAAATTCACTGTCTCGTTCTTTCAGGCCACCCAAAGCCCAGCAAACTCCACTGTCATTTATATTTCAAGACACCAAAAAATCCACACTTAAAAAAAAAAAAAAGAAACCTTTCTTCTCCCATGGTCAAAGCTTGGTTTAGGCATGATAACATGACTGCGGTGTGACCCGAGTGCCAGAAGCCAGCAACCGTAGAGGGGGATTAGCTCAAATGGTAGAGCGCTCGCTTAGCATGCGAGAGGTAGCGGGATCGATGCCCGCATCCTCCAAAACTTCCACTTGGCACTACCTTCAAATGAAGGGCCAACTTCTTTTTAGTTGGCACTGACACAAAAACCTAGGAAGCAGCTGCACGCATATCTGGCTAAACCTTCGATAGCTCAGCTGGTAGAGCGGAGGACTGTAGTAGCTAGTTAGCAATCCTTAGGTCGCTGGTTCGATTCCGGCTCGAAGGATGCTTTTGAGTGTCCGATAACCTTGCATGCTTCAACTTGGAGGCTCTCTTGCACAGACTTTGCAGCTGCATACCTCCTGGCCGCACTCTTTTTGAGCCTGACCGCACAACCATTGGCCTCTGGAGAGAGTGTTAACAAGAATACTTCAAAACAAGAGAAACAATGCGTTGGCCGGGAATCGAACCCGGGTCAACTGCTTGGAAGGCAGCTATGCTCACCACTATACCACCAACGCCATAGAATTCGTACCACTTCTCAATCGTGAAAATGCAACTCTCACCCCTAGTGTGACTAAAGCCAACTCTTCTGCTTCGTTAGTGGCTTGACAACAGTCAGACGGTAATGTGGCTTCTCGTAAGAGAGGTTTAAGCAGCAGCAGAGTGGCGCAGCGGGAGCGTGCTGGGCCCATAACCCAGAGGTCGATGGATCGAAACCATCCTCTGCTAGGCGCAGAGTTTTGTATTTTTCATGCTCCCAGGAAAAAGGTACCCCAAAAATTCACTGTCTCGTTCTTTCAGGCCACCCAAAGCCCAGCAAACTCCACTGTCATTTATATTTCAAGACACCAAAAAATCCACACTTAAAAAAAAAAAAAAGAAACCTTTCTTCTCCCATGGTCAAAGCTTGGTTTAGGCATGATAACATGACTGCGGTGTGACCCGAGTGCCAGAAGCCAGCAACCGTAGAGGGGGATTAGCTCAAATGGTAGAGCGCTCGCTTAGCATGCGAGAGGTAGCGGGATCGATGCCCGCATCCTCCAAAACTTCCACTTGGCACTACCTTCAAATGAAGGGCCAACTTCTTTTTAGTTGGCACTGACACAAAAACCTAGGAAGCAGCTGCACGCATATCTGGCTAAACCTTCGATAGCTCAGCTGGTAGAGCGGAGGACTGTAGTAGCTAGTTAGCAATCCTTAGGTCGCTGGTTCGATTCCGGCTCGAAGGATGCTTTTGAGTGTCCGATAACCTTGCATGCTTCAACTTGGAGGCTCTCTTGCACAGACTTTGCAGCTGCATACCTCCTGGCCGCACTCTTTTTGAGCCTGACCGCACAACCATTGGCCTCTGGAGAGAGTGTTAACAAGAATACTTCAAAACAAGAGAAACAATGCGTTGGCCGGGAATCGAACCCGGGTCAACTGCTTGGAAGGCAGCTATGCTCACCACTATACCACCAACGCCATAGAATTCGCACCACTTCTCAATCGTGAAAATGCAACTCTCACCCCTAGTGTGACTAAAGCCAACTCTTCTGCTTCGTTAGTGGCTTGACAACAGTCAGACGGTAATGTGGCTTCTCGTAAGAGAGGTTTAAGCAGCAGCAGAGTGGCGCAGCGGGAGCGTGCTGGGCCCATAACCCAGAGGTCGATGGATCGAAACCATCCTCTGCTAGGCGCAGAGTTTTGTATTTTTCATGCTCCCAGGAAAAAGGTACCCCAAAAATTCACTGTCTCGTTCTTTCAGGCCACCCAAAGCCCAGCAAATTCCACTGTCCTTTATATTTCAAGGCACCAAAAAATCCACACTTAAAAAAAAAAAAAAAAAAAAAGAAACCTTTCTTCTCCCATGGTCAAAGCTTGGTTTAGGCATGATAACATGACTGCGGTGTGACCCGAGTGCCAGAAGCCAGCAACCGTAGAGGGGGATTAGCTCAAATGGTAGAGCGCTCGCTTAGCATGCGAGAGGTAGCGGGATCGATGCCCGCATCCTCCAAAACTTCCACTTGGCACTACCTTCAAATGAAGGGCCAACTTCTTTTTAGTTGGCACTGACACAAAAACCTAGGAAGCAGCTGCACGCATATCTGGCTAAACCTTCGATAGCTCAGCTGGTAGAGCGGAGGACTGTAGTAGCTAGTTAGCAATCCTTAGGTCGCTGGTTCGATTCCGGCTCGAAGGATGCTTTTGAGTGTCCGATAACCTTGCATGCTTCAACTTGGAGGCTCTCTTGCACAGACTTTGCAGCTGCATACCTCCTGGCCGCACTCTTTTTGAGCCTGACCGCACAACCATTGGCCTCTGGAGAGAGTGTTAACAAGAATACTTCAAAACAAGAGAAACAATGCGTTGGCCGGGAATCGAACCCAGGTCAACTGCTTGGAAGGCAGCTATGCTCACCACTATACCACCAACGCCATAGAATTCGCACCACTTCTCAATCGTGAAAATGCAACTCTCACCCCTAGTGTGACTAAAGCCAACTCTTCTGCTTCGTTAGTGGCTTGACAACAGTCAGACGGTAATGTGGCTTCTCGTAAGAGAGGTTTAAGCAGCAGCAGAGTGGCGCAGCGGGAGCGTGCTGGGCCCATAACCCAGAGGTCGATGGATCGAAACCATCCTCTGCTAGGCGCAGAGTTTTGTATTTTTCATGCTCCCAGGAAAAAGGTACCCCAAAAATTCACTGTCTCGTTCTTTCAGGCCACCCAAAGCCCAGCAAATTCCACTGTCCTTTATATTTCAAGGCACCAAAAAATCCACACTTAAAAAAAAAAAAAAGAAACCTTTCTTCTCCCATGGTCAAAGCTTGGTTTAGGCATGATAACATGACTGCGGTGTGACCCGAGTGCCAGAAGCCAGCAACCGTAGATGGGGATTAGCTCAAATGGTAGAGCGCTCGCTTAGCATGCGAGAGGTAGCGGGATCGATGCCCGCATCCTCCAAAACTTCCACTTGGCACTACCTTCAAATGAAGGGCCAACTTCTTTTTAGTTGGCACTGACACAAAAACCTAGGAAGCAGCTGCACGCATATCTGGCTAAACCTTCGATAGCTCAGCTGGTAGAGCGGAGGACTGTAGTAGCTAGTTAGCAATCCTTAGGTCGCTGGTTCGATTCCGGCTCGAAGGATGCTTTTGAGTGTCCGATAACCTTGCATGCTTCAACTTGGAGGCTCTCTTGCACAGACTTTGCAGCTGCATACCTCCTGGCCGCACTCTTTTTGAGCCTGACCGCACAACCATTGGCCTCTGGAGAGAGTGTTAACAAGAATACTTCAAAACAAGAGAAACAATGCGTTGGCCGGGAATCGAACCCGGGTCAACTGCTTGGAAGGCAGCTATGCTCACCACTATACCACCAACGCCATAGAATTCGCACCACTTCTCAATCGTGAAAATGCAACTCTCACCCCTAGTGTGACTAAAGCCAACTCTTCTGCTTCGTTAGTGGCTTGACAACAGTCAGACGGTAATGTGGCTTCTCGTAAGAGAGGTTTAAGCAGCAGCAGAGTGGCGCAGCGGGAGCGTGCTGGGCCCATAACCCAGAGGTCGATGGATCGAAACCATCCTCTGCTAGGCGCAGAGTTTTGTATTTTTCATGCTCCCAGGAAAAAGGTACCCCAAAAATTCACTGTCTCGTTCTTTCAGGCCACCCAAAGCCCAGCAAACTCCACTGTCCTTTATATTTCAAGGCACCAAAAAATCCACACTTAAAAAAAAAAAAAAAAAAAAGAAACCTTTCTTCTCCCATGGTCAAAGCTTGGTTTAGGCATGATAACATGACTGCGGTGTGACCCGAGTGCCAGAAGCCAGCAACCGTAGAGGGGGATTAGCTCAAATGGTAGAGCGCTCGCTTAGCATGCGAGAGGTAGCGGGATCGATGCCCGCATCCTCCAAAACTTCCACTTGGCACTACCTTCAAATGAAGGGCCAACTTCTTTTTAGTTGGCACTGACACAAAAACCTAGGAAGCAGCTGCACGCATATCTGGCTAAACCTTCGATAGCTCAGCTGGTAGAGCGGAGGACTGTAGTAGCTAGTTAGCAATCCTTAGGTCGCTGGTTCGATTCCGGCTCGAAGGATGCTTTTGAGTGTCCGATAACCTTGCATGCTTCAACTTGGAGGCTCTCTTGCACAGACTTTGCAGCTGCATACCTCCTGGCCGCACTCTTTTTGAGCCTGACCGCACAACCATTGGCCTCTGGAGAGAGTGTTAACAAGAATACTTCAAAACAAGAGAAACAATGCGTTGGCCGGGAATCGAACCCGGGTCAACTGCTTGGAAGGCAGCTATGCTCACCACTATACCACCAACGCCATAGAATTCGCACCACTTCTCAATCGTGAAAATGCAACTCTCACCCCTAGTGTGACTAAAGCCAACTCTTCTGCTTCGTTAGTGGCTTGACAACAGTCAGACGGTAATGTGGCTTCTCGTAAGAGAGGTTTAAGCAGCAGCAGAGTGGCGCAGCGGGAGCGTGCTGGGCCCATAACCCAGAGGTCGATGGATCGAAACCATCCTCTGCTAGGCGCAGAGTTTTGTATTTTTCATGCTCCCAGGAAAAAGGTACCCCAAAAATTCACTGTCTCGTTCTTTCAGGCCACCCAAAGCCCAGCAAACTCCACTGTCCTTTATATTTCAAGGCACCAAAAAATCCACACTTAAAAAAAAAAAAAAAAAAAGAAACCTTTCTTCTCCCATGGTCAAAGCTTGGTTTAGGCATGATAACATGACTGCGGTGTGACCCGAGTGCCAGAAGCCAGCAACCGTAGAGGGGGATTAGCTCAAAAGGTAGAGCGCTCGCTTAGCATGCGAGAGGTAGCGGGATCGATGCCCGCATCCTCCAAAACTTCCACTTGGCACTACCTTCAAATGAAGGGCCAACTTCTTTTTAGTTGGCACTGACACAAAAACCTAGGAAGCAGCTGCACGCATATCTGGCTAAACCTTCGATAGCTCAGCTGGTAGAGCGGAGGACTGTAGTAGCTAGTTAGCAATCCTTAGGTCGCTGGTTCGATTCCGGCTCGAAGGATGCTTTTGAGTGTCCGATAACCTTGCATGCTTCAACTTGGAGGCTCTCTGGCACAGACTTTGCAGCTGCATACCTCCTGGCCCCACTCTTTTTGAGCCTGACCGCACAACCATTGGCCTCTGGAGAGAGTGTTAACAAGAATACTTTAAAACAAGAGAAACAATGCGTTGGCCGGGAATCGAACCCGGGTCAACTGCTTGGAAGGCAGCTATGCTCACCACTATACCACCAACGCCATAGAATTCGCACCACTTCTCAATCGTGAAAATGCAACTCTCACCCCTAGTGTGACTAAAGCCAACTCTTCTGCTTCGTTAGTGGCTTGACAACAGTCAGACGGTAATGTGGCTTCTCGTAAGAGAGGTTTAAGCAGCAGCAGAGTGGCGCAGCGGGAGCGTGCTGGGCCCATAACCCAGAGGTCGATGGATCGAAACCATCCTCTGCTAGGCGCAGAGTTTTGTATTTTTCATGCTCCCAGGAAAAAGGTACCCCAAAAATTCACTGTCTCGTTCTTTCAGGCCACCCAAAGCCCAGCAAATTCCACTGTCCTTTATATTTCAAGGCACCAAAAAATCCACACTTAAAAAAAAAAAAAAAAAAAGAAACCTTTCTTCTCCCATGGTCAAAGCTTGGTTTAGGCATGATAACATGACTGCGGTGTGACCCGAGTGCCAGAAGCCAGCAACCGTAGAGGGGGATTAGCTCAAATGGTAGAGCGCTCGCTTAGCATGCGAGAGGTAGCGGGATCGATGCCCGCATCCTCCAAAACTTCCACTTGGCACTACCTTCAAATGAAGGGCCAACTTCTTTTTAGTTGGCACTGACACAAAAACCTAGGAAGCAGCTGCACGCATATCTGGCTAAACCTTCGATAGCTCAGCTGGTAGAGTGGAGGACTGTAGTAGCTAGTTAGCAATCCTTAGGTCGCTGGTTCGATTCCGGCTCGAAGGATGCTTTTGAGTGTCCGATAACCTTGCATGCTTCAACTTGGAGGCTCTCTTGCACAGACTTTGCAGCTGCATACCTCCTGGCCGCACTCTTTTTGAGCCTGACCGCACAACCATTGGCCTCTGGAGAGAGTGTTAACAAGAATACTTCAAAACAAGAGAAACAATGCATTGGCCGGGAATCGAACCCGGGTCAACTGCTTGGAAGGCAGCTATGCTCACCACTATACCACCAACGCCATAGAATTCGCACCACTTCTCAATCGTGAAAATGCAACTCTCACCCCTAGTGTGACTAAAGCCAACTCTTCTGCTTCGTTAGTGGCTTGACAACAGTCAGACGGTAATGTGGCTTCTCGTAAGAGAGGTTTAAGCAGCAGCAGAGTGGCGCAGCGGGAGCGTGCTGGGCCCATAACCCAGAGGTCGATGGATGGAAACCATCCTCTGCTAGGCGCAGAGTTTTGTATTTTTCATGCTCCCAGGAAAAAGGTACCCCAAAAATTCACTGTCTCGTTCTTTCAGGCCACCCAAAGCCCAGCAAACTACACTGTCCTTTATATTTCAAGGCACCAAAAAATCCACACTTAAAAAAAAAAAAAAAAGAAATAGCTCAGATAGCTCAGCTGGTAGAGCGGAGGACTGTAGTAGCTAGTTAGCAATCCTTAGGTCGCTGGTTCGATTCCACTGTCTCGTTCTTTCAGGCCACCCAAAGCCCAGCAAACTCCACTGTCCTTTATATTTCAAGGCACCAAAAAATCCACACTTAAAAAAAAAAAAAAAAAAAGAAACCTTTCTTCTCCCATGGTCAAAGCTTGGTTTAGGCATGATAACATGACTGCGGTGTGACCCGAGTGCCAGAAGCCAGCAACCGTAGAGGGGGATTAGCTCAAAAGGTAGAGCGCTCGCTTAGCATGCGAGAGGTAGCGGGATCGATGCCCGCATCCTCCAAAACTTCCACTTGGCACTACCTTCAAATGAAGGGCCAACTTCTTTTTAGTTGGCACTGACACAAAAACCTAGGAAGCAGCTGCACGCATATCTGGCTAAACCTTCGATAGCTCAGCTGGTAGAGCGGAGGACTGTAGTAGCTAGTTAGCAATCCTTAGGTCGCTGGTTCGATTCCGGCTCGAAGGATGCTTTTGAGTGTCCGATAACCTTGCATGCTTCAACTTGGAGGCTCTCTGGCACAGACTTTGCAGCTGCATACCTCCTGGCCCCACTCTTTTTGAGCCTGACCGCACAACCATTGGCCTCTGGAGAGAGTGTTAACAAGAATACTTTAAAACAAGAGAAACAATGCGTTGGCCGGGAATCGAACCCGGGTCAACTGCTTGGAAGGCAGCTATGCTCACCACTATACCACCAACGCCATAGAATTCGCACCACTTCTCAATCGTGAAAATGCAACTCTCACCCCTAGTGTGACTAAAGCCAACTCTTCTGCTTCGTTAGTGGCTTGACAACAGTCAGACGGTAATGTGGCTTCTCGTAAGAGAGGTTTAAGCAGCAGCAGAGTGGCGCAGCGGGAGCGTGCTGGGCCCATAACCCAGAGGTCGATGGATCGAAACCATCCTCTGCTAGGCGCAGAGTTTTGTATTTTTCATGCTCCCAGGAAAAAGGTACCCCAAAAATTCACTGTCTCGTTCTTTCAGGCCACCCAAAGCCCAGCAAATTCCACTGTCCTTTATATTTCAAGGCACCAAAAAATCCACACTTAAAAAAAAAAAAAAAAAGAAACCTTTCTTCTCCCATGGTCAAAGCTTGGTTTAGGCATGATAACATGACTGCGGTGTGACCCGAGTGCCAGAAGCCAGCAACCGTAGAGGGGGATTAGCTCAAATGGTAGAGCGCTCGCTTAGCATGCGAGAGGTAGCGGGATCGATGCCCGCATCCTCCAAAACTTCCACTTGGCACTACCTTCAAATGAAGGGCCAACTTCTTTTTAGTTGGCACTGACACAAAAACCTAGGAAGCAGCTGCACGCATATCTGGCTAAACCTTCGATAGCTCAGCTGGTAGAGTGGAGGACTGTAGTAGCTAGTTAGCAATCCTTAGGTCGCTGGTTCGATTCCGGCTCGAAGGATGCTTTTGAGTGTCCGATAACCTTGCATGCTTCAACTTGGAGGCTCTCTTGCACAGACTTTGCAGCTGCATACCTCCTGGCCGCACTCTTTTTGAGCCTGACCGCACAACCATTGGCCTCTGGAGAGAGTGTTAACAAGAATACTTCAAAACAAGAGAAACAATGCATTGGCCGGGAATCGAACCCGGGTCAACTGCTTGGAAGGCAGCTATGCTCACCACTATACCACCAACGCCATAGAATTCGCACCACTTCTCAATCGTGAAAATGCAACTCTCACCCCTAGTGTGACTAAAGCCAACTCTTCTGCTTCGTTAGTGGCTTGACAACAGTCAGACGGTAATGTGGCTTCTCGTAAGAGAGGTTTAAGCAGCAGCAGAGTGGCGCAGCGGGAGCGTGCTGGGCCCATAACCCAGAGGTCGATGGATGGAAACCATCCTCTGCTAGGCGCAGAGTTTTGTATTTTTCATGCTCCCAGGAAAAAGGTACCCCAAAAATTCACTGTCTCGTTCTTTCAGGCCACCCAAAGCCCAGCAAACTACACTGTCCTTTATATTTCAAGGCACCAAAAAATCCACACTTAAAAAAAAAAAAAAAGAAAAAAAAAAAAGAAACCTTTCTTCTCCCATGGTCAAAGCTTGGTTTAGGCATGATAACATGACTGCGGTGTGACCCGAGTGCCAGAAGCCAGCAACCGTAGAGGGGGATTAGCTCAAATGGTAGAGCGCTCGCTTAGCATGCGAGAGGTAGCGGGATCGATGCCAGCATCCTCCAAAACTTCCACTTGGCACTACCTTCAAATGAAGGGTCAACTTCTTTTTAGTTGGCACTGACACAAAAACCTAGGAAGCAGCTGCACGCATATCTGGCTAAACCTTCGATAGCTCAGCTGGTAGAGCGGAGGACTGTAGTAGCTAGTTAGCAATCCTTAGGTCGCTGGTTCGATTCCGGCTCGAAGGATGCTTTTGAGTGTCCGATAACCTTGCATGCTTCAACTTGGAGGCTCTCTTGCACAGACTTTGCAGCTGCATACCTCCTGGCCGCACTCTTTTTGAGCCTGACCGCACAACCATTGGCCTCTGGAGAGAGTGTTAACAAGAATACTTCAAAACAAGAGAAACAATGCGTTGGCCGGGAATCGAACCCGGGTCAACTGCTTGGAAGGCAGCTATGCTCACCACTATACCACCAACGCCATAGAATTCGCACCACTTCTCAATCGTGAAAATGCAACTCTCACCCCTAGTGTGACTAAAGCCAACTCTTCTGCTTCGTTAGTGGCTTGACAACAGTCAGACGGTAATGTGGCTTCTCGTAAGAGAGGTTTAAGCAGCAGCAGAGTGGCGCAGCGGGAGCGTGCTGGGCCCATAACCCAGAGGTCGATGGATCGAAACCATCCTCTGCTAGGCGCAGAGTTTTGTATTTTTCATGCTCCCAGGAAAAAGGTACCCCAAAAATTCACTGTCTCGTTCTTTCAGGCCACCCAAAGCTCAGCAAACTCCACTGTCCTTTATATTTCAAGGCACCAAAAAAACCACACTTAAAAAAAAAAAAAAAAAAGAAAGAAACCTTTCTTCTCCCATGGTCAAAGCTTGGTTTAGGCATGATAACATGACTGCGGTGTGACCCGAGTGCCAGAAGCCAGCAACCGTAGAGGGGGATTAGCTCAAATGGTAGAGCGCTCGCTTAGCATGCGAGAGGTAGCGGGATCGATGCCCGCATCCTCCAAAACTTCCACTTGGCACTACCTTCAAATGAAGGGCCAACTTCTTTTTAGTTGGCACTGACACAAAAACCTAGGAAGCAGCTGCACGCATATCTGGCTAAACCTTCGATAGCTCAGCTGGTAGAGCGGAGGACTGTAGTAGCTAGTTAGCAATCCTTAGGTCGCTGGTTCGATTCCGGCTCGAAGGATGCTTTTGAGTGTCCGATAACCTTGCATGCTTCAACTTGGAGGCTCTCTTGCACAGACTTTGCAGCTGCATACCTCCTGGCCGCACTCTTTTTGAGCCTGACCGCACAACCATTGGCCTCTGGAGAGAGTGTTAACAAGAATACTTCAAAACAAGAGAAACAATGCGTTGGCCGGGAATCGAACCCGGGTCAACTGCTTGGAAGGCAGCTATGCTCACCACTATACCACCAACGCCATAGAATTCGCACCACTTCTCAATCGTGAAAATGCAACTCTCACCCCTAGTGTGACTAAAGCCAACTCTTCTGCTTCGTTAGTGGCTTGACAACAGTCAGACGGTAATGTGGCTTCTCGTAAGAGAGGTTTAAGCAGCAGCAGAGTGGCGCAGCGGGAGCGTGCTGGGCCCATAACCCAGAGGTCGATGGATCGAAACCATCCTCTGCTAGGCGCAGAGTTTTGTATTTTTCATGCTCCCAGGAAAAAGGTACCCCAAAAATTCACTGTCTCGTTCTTTCAGGCCACCCAAAGCCCAGCAAATTCCACTGTCCTTTATATTTCAAGGCACCAAAAAATCCACACTTAAAAAAAAAAAAAAGAAACCTTTCTTCTCCCATGGTCAAAGCTTGGTTTAGGCATGATAACATGACTGCGGTGTGACCCGAGTGCCAGAAGCCAGCAACCGTAGATGGGGATTAGCTCAAATGGTAGAGCGCTCGCTTAGCATGCGAGAGGTAGCGGGATCGATGCCCGCATCCTCCAAAACTTCCACTTGGCACTACCTTCAAATGAAGGGCCAACTTCTTTTTAGTTGGCACTGACACAAAAACCTAGGAAGCAGCTGCACGCATATCTGGCTAAACCTTCGATAGCTCAGCTGGTAGAGCGGAGGACTGTAGTAGCTAGTTAGCAATCCTTAGGTCGCTGGTTCGATTCCGGCTCGAAGGATGCTTTTGAGTGTCCGATAACCTTGCATGCTTCAACTTGGAGGCTCTCTTGCACAGACTTTGCAGCTGCATACCTCCTGGCCGCACTCTTTTTGAGCCTGACCGCACAACCATTGGCCTCTGGAGAGAGTGTTAACAAGAATACTTCAAAACAAGAGAAACAATGCGTTGGCCGGGAATCGAACCCGGGTCAACTGCTTGGAAGGCAGCTATGCTCACCACTATACCACCAACGCCATAGAATTCGCACCACTTCTCAATCGTGAAAATGCAACTCTCACCCCTAGTGTGACTAAAGCCAACTCTTCTGCTTCGTTAGTGGCTTGACAACAGTCAGACGGTAATGTGGCTTCTCGTAAGAGAGGTTTAAGCAGCAGCAGAGTGGCGCAGCGGGAGCGTGCTGGGCCCATAACCCAGAGGTCGATGGATCGAAACCATCCTCTGCTAGGCGCAGAGTTTTGTATTTTTCATGCTCCCAGGAAAAAGGTACCCCAAAAATTCACTGTCTCGTTCTTTCAGGCCACCCAAAGCCCAGCAAACTCCACTGTCCTTTATATTTCAAGGCACCAAAAAATCCACACTTAAAAAAAAAAAAAAAAAAAGAAACCTTTCTTCTCCCATGGTCAAAGCTTGGTTTAGGCATGATAACATGACTGCGGTGTGACCCGAGTGCCAGAAGCCAGCAACCGTAGAGGGGGATTAGCTCAAATGGTAGAGCGCTCGCTTAGCATGCGAGAGGTAGCGGGATCGATGCCCGCATCCTCCAAAACTTCCACTTGGCACTACCTTCAAATGAAGGGCCAACTTCTTTTTAGTTGGCACTGACACAAAAACCTAGGAAGCAGCTGCACGCATATCTGGCTAAACCTTCGATAGCTCAGCTGGTAGAGCGGAGGACTGTAGTAGCTAGTTAGCAATCCTTAGGTCGCTGGTTCGATTCCGGCTCGAAGGATGCTTTTGAGTGTCCGATAACCTTGCATGCTTCAACTTGGAGGCTCTCTTGCACAGACTTTGCAGCTGCATACCTCCTGGCCGCACTCTTTTTGAGCCTGACCGCACAACCATTGGCCTCTGGAGAGAGTGTTAACAAGAATACTTCAAAACAAGAGAAACAATGCGTTGGCCGGGAATCGAACCCGGGTCAACTGCTTGGAAGGCAGCTATGCTCACCACTATACCACCAACGCCATAGAATTCGCACCACTTCTCAATCGTGAAAATGCAACTCTCACCCCTAGTGTGACTAAAGCCAACTCTTCTGCTTCGTTAGTGGCTTGACAACAGTCAGACGGTAATGTGGCTTCTCGTAAGAGAGGTTTAAGCAGCAGCAGAGTGGCGCAGCGGGAGCGTGCTGGGCCCATAACCCAGAGGTCGATGGATCGAAACCATCCTCTGCTAGGCGCAGAGTTTTGTATTTTTCATGCTCCCAGGAAAAAGGTACCCCAAAAATTCACTGTCTCGTTCTTTCAGGCCACCCAAAGCCCAGCAAACTCCACTGTCCTTTATATTTCAAGGCACCAAAAAATCCACACTTAAAAAAAAAAAAAAAAAAAGAAACCTTTCTTCTCCCATGGTCAAAGCTTGGTTTAGGCATGATAACATGACTGCGGTGTGACCCGAGTGCCAGAAGCCAGCAACCGTAGAGGGGGATTAGCTCAAAAGGTAGAGCGCTCGCTTAGCATGCGAGAGGTAGCGGGATCGATGCCCGCATCCTCCAAAACTTCCACTTGGCACTACCTTCAAATGAAGGGCCAACTTCTTTTTAGTTGGCACTGACACAAAAACCTAGGAAGCAGCTGCACGCATATCTGGCTAAACCTTCGATAGCTCAGCTGGTAGAGCGGAGGACTGTAGTAGCTAGTTAGCAATCCTTAGGTCGCTGGTTCGATTCCGGCTCGAAGGATGCTTTTGAGTGTCCGATAACCTTGCATGCTTCAACTTGGAGGCTCTCTGGCACAGACTTTGCAGCTGCATACCTCCTGGCCCCACTCTTTTTGAGCCTGACCGCACAACCATTGGCCTCTGGAGAGAGTGTTAACAAGAATACTTTAAAACAAGAGAAACAATGCGTTGGCCGGGAATCGAACCCGGGTCAACTGCTTGGAAGGCAGCTATGCTCACCACTATACCACCAACGCCATAGAATTCGCACCACTTCTCAATCGTGAAAATGCAACTCTCACCCCTAGTGTGACTAAAGCCAACTCTTCTGCTTCGTTAGTGGCTTGACAACAGTCAGACGGTAATGTGGCTTCTCGTAAGAGAGGTTTAAGCAGCAGCAGAGTGGCGCAGCGGGAGCGTGCTGGGCCCATAACCCAGAGGTCGATGGATCGAAACCATCCTCTGCTAGGCGCAGAGTTTTGTATTTTTCATGCTCCCAGGAAAAAGGTACCCCAAAAATTCACTGTCTCGTTCTTTCAGGCCACCCAAAGCCCAGCAAATTCCACTGTCCTTTATATTTCAAGGCACCAAAAAATCCACACTTAAAAAAAAAAAAAAAAAAGAAACCTTTCTTCTCCCATGGTCAAAGCTTGGTTTAGGCATGATAACATGACTGCGGTGTGACCCGAGTGCCAGAAGCCAGCAACCGTAGAGGGGGATTAGCTCAAATGGTAGAGCGCTCGCTTAGCATGCGAGAGGTAGCGGGATCGATGCCCGCATCCTCCAAAACTTCCACTTGGCACTACCTTCAAATGAAGGGCCAACTTCTTTTTAGTTGGCACTGACACAAAAACCTAGGAAGCAGCTGCACGCATATCTGGCTAAACCTTCGATAGCTCAGCTGGTAGAGTGGAGGACTGTAGTAGCTAGTTAGCAATCCTTAGGTCGCTGGTTCGATTCCGGCTCGAAGGATGCTTTTGAGTGTCCGATAACCTTGCATGCTTCAACTTGGAGGCTCTCTTGCACAGACTTTGCAGCTGCATACCTCCTGGCCGCACTCTTTTTGAGCCTGACCGCACAACCATTGGCCTCTGGAGAGAGTGTTAACAAGAATACTTCAAAACAAGAGAAACAATGCATTGGCCGGGAATCGAACCCGGGTCAACCAAAAATTCACTGTCTCGTTCTTTCAGGCCACCCAAAGCCCAGCAAACTCCACTGTCCTTTATATTTCAAGGCACCAAAAAATCCACACTTAAAAAAAAAAAAAAAAAAGAAACCTTTCTTCTCCCATGGTCAAAGCTTGGTTTAGGCATGATAACATGACTGCGGTGTGACCCGAGTGCCAGAAGCCAGCAACCGTAGAGGGGGATTAGCTCAAAAGGTAGAGCGCTCGCTTAGCATGCGAGAGGTAGCGGGATCGATGCCCGCATCCTCCAAAACTTCCACTTGGCACTACCTTCAAATGAAGGGCCAACTTCTTTTTAGTTGGCACTGACACAAAAACCTAGGAAGCAGCTGCACGCATATCTGGCTAAACCTTCGATAGCTCAGCTGGTAGAGCGGAGGACTGTAGTAGCTAGTTAGCAATCCTTAGGTCGCTGGTTCGATTCCGGCTCGAAGGATGCTTTTGAGTGTCCGATAACCTTGCATGCTTCAACTTGGAGGCTCTCTGGCACAGACTTTGCAGCTGCATACCTCCTGGCCCCACTCTTTTTGAGCCTGACCGCACAACCATTGGCCTCTGGAGAGAGTGTTAACAAGAATACTTTAAAACAAGAGAAACAATGCGTTGGCCGGGAATCGAACCCGGGTCAACTGCTTGGAAGGCAGCTATGCTCACCACTATACCACCAACGCCATAGAATTCGCACCACTTCTCAATCGTGAAAATGCAACTCTCACCCCTAGTGTGACTAAAGCCAACTCTTCTGCTTCGTTAGTGGCTTGACAACAGTCAGACGGTAATGTGGCTTCTCGTAAGAGAGGTTTAAGCAGCAGCAGAGTGGCGCAGCGGGAGCGTGCTGGGCCCATAACCCAGAGGTCGATGGATCGAAACCATCCTCTGCTAGGCGCAGAGTTTTGTATTTTTCATGCTCCCAGGAAAAAGGTACCCCAAAAATTCACTGTCTCGTTCTTTCAGGCCACCCAAAGCCCAGCAAATTCCACTGTCCTTTATATTTCAAGGCACCAAAAAATCCACACTTAAAAAAAAAAAAAAAAAAGAAACCTTTCTTCTCCCATGGTCAAAGCTTGGTTTAGGCATGATAACATGACTGCGGTGTGACCCGAGTGCCAGAAGCCAGCAACCGTAGAGGGGGATTAGCTCAAATGGTAGAGCGCTCGCTTAGCATGCGAGAGGTAGCGGGATCGATGCCCGCATCCTCCAAAACTTCCACTTGGCACTACCTTCAAATGAAGGGCCAACTTCTTTTTAGTTGGCACTGACACAAAAACCTAGGAAGCAGCTGCACGCATATCTGGCTAAACCTTCGATAGCTCAGCTGGTAGAGTGGAGGACTGTAGTAGCTAGTTAGCAATCCTTAGGTCGCTGGTTCGATTCCGGCTCGAAGGATGCTTTTGAGTGTCCGATAACCTTGCATGCTTCAACTTGGAGGCTCTCTTGCACAGACTTTGCAGCTGCATACCTCCTGGCCGCACTCTTTTTGAGCCTGACCGCACAACCATTGGCCTCTGGAGAGAGTGTTAACAAGAATACTTCAAAACAAGAGAAACAATGCATTGGCCGGGAATCGAACCCGGGTCAACCAAAAATTCACTGTCTCGTTCTTTCAGGCCACCCAAAGCCCAGCAAACTCCACTGTCCTTTATATTTCAAGGCACCAAAAAATCCACACTTAAAAAAAAAAAAAAAAAAAGAAACCTTTCTTCTCCCATGGTCAAAGCTTGGTTTAGGCATGATAACATGACTGCGGTGTGACCCGAGTGCCAGAAGCCAGCAACCGTAGAGGGGGATTAGCTCAAAAGGTAGAGCGCTCGCTTAGCATGCGAGAGGTAGCGGGATCGATGCCCGCATCCTCCAAAACTTCCACTTGGCACTACCTTCAAATGAAGGGCCAACTTCTTTTTAGTTGGCACTGACACAAAAACCTAGGAAGCAGCTGCACGCATATCTGGCTAAACCTTCGATAGCTCAGCTGGTAGAGCGGAGGACTGTAGTAGCTAGTTAGCAATCCTTAGGTCGCTGGTTCGATTCCGGCTCGAAGGATGCTTTTGAGTGTCCGATAACCTTGCATGCTTCAACTTGGAGGCTCTCTGGCACAGACTTTGCAGCTGCATACCTCCTGGCCCCACTCTTTTTGAGCCTGACCGCACAACCATTGGCCTCTGGAGAGAGTGTTAACAAGAATACTTTAAAACAAGAGAAACAATGCGTTGGCCGGGAATCGAACCCGGGTCAACTGCTTGGAAGGCAGCTATGCTCACCACTATACCACCAACGCCATAGAATTCGCACCACTTCTCAATCGTGAAAATGCAACTCTCACCCCTAGTGTGACTAAAGCCAACTCTTCTGCTTCGTTAGTGGCTTGACAACAGTCAGACGGTAATGTGGCTTCTCGTAAGAGAGGTTTAAGCAGCAGCAGAGTGGCGCAGCGGGAGCGTGCTGGGCCCATAACCCAGAGGTCGATGGATCGAAACCATCCTCTGCTAGGCGCAGAGTTTTGTATTTTTCATGCTCCCAGGAAAAAGGTACCCCAAAAATTCACTGTCTCGTTCTTTCAGGCCACCCAAAGCCCAGCAAATTCCACTGTCCTTTATATTTCAAGGCACCAAAAAATCCACACTTAAAAAAAAAAAAAAAAAGAAACCTTTCTTCTCCCATGGTCAAAGCTTGGTTTAGGCATGATAACATGACTGCGGTGTGACCCGAGTGCCAGAAGCCAGCAACCGTAGAGGGGGATTAGCTCAAATGGTAGAGCGCTCGCTTAGCATGCGAGAGGTAGCGGGATCGATGCCCGCATCCTCCAAAACTTCCACTTGGCACTACCTTCAAATGAAGGGCCAACTTCTTTTTAGTTGGCACTGACACAAAAACCTAGGAAGCAGCTGCACGCATATCTGGCTAAACCTTCGATAGCTCAGCTGGTAGAGTGGAGGACTGTAGTAGCTAGTTAGCAATCCTTAGGTCGCTGGTTCGATTCCGGCTCGAAGGATGCTTTTGAGTGTCCGATAACCTTGCATGCTTCAACTTGGAGGCTCTCTTGCACAGACTTTGCAGCTGCATACCTCCTGGCCGCACTCTTTTTGAGCCTGACCGCACAACCATTGGCCTCTGGAGAGAGTGTTAACAAGAATACTTCAAAACAAGAGAAACAATGCATTGGCCGGGAATCGAACCCGGGTCAACTGCTTGGAAGGCAGCTATGCTCACCACTATACCACCAACGCCATAGAATTCGCACCACTTCTCAATCGTGAAAATGCAACTCTCACCCCTAGTGTGACTAAAGCCAACTCTTCTGCTTCGTTAGTGGCTTGACAACAGTCAGACGGTAATGTGGCTTCTCGTAAGAGAGGTTTAAGCAGCAGCAGAGTGGCGCAGCGGGAGCGTGCTGGGCCCATAACCCAGAGGTCGATGGATGGAAACCATCCTCTGCTAGGCGCAGAGTTTTGTATTTTTCATGCTCCCAGGAAAAAGGTACCCCAAAAATTCACTGTCTCGTTCTTTCAGGCCACCCAAAGCCCAGCAAACTACACTGTCCTTTATATTTCAAGGCACCAAAAAATCCACACTTAAAAAAAAAAAAAAAAGAAAAAAAAAAAAGAAACCTTTCTTCTCCCATGGTCAAAGCTTGGTTTAGGCATGATAACATGACTGCGGTGTGACCCGAGTGCCAGAAGCCAGCAACCGTAGAGGGGGATTAGCTCAAATGGTAGAGCGCTCGCTTAGCATGCGAGAGGTAGCGGGATCGATGCCAGCATCCTCCAAAACTTCCACTTGGCACTACCTTCAAATGAAGGGTCAACTTCTTTTTAGTTGGCACTGACACAAAAACCTAGGAAGCAGCTGCACGCATATCTGGCTAAACCTTCGATAGCTCAGCTGGTAGAGCGGAGGACTGTAGTAGCTAGTTAGCAATCCTTAGGTCGCTGGTTCGATTCCGGCTCGAAGGATGCTTTTGAGTGTCCGATAACCTTGCATGCTTCAACTTGGAGGCTCTCTTGCACAGACTTTGCAGCTGCATACCTCCTGGCCGCACTCTTTTTGAGCCTGACCGCACAACCATTGGCCTCTGGAGAGAGTGTTAACAAGAATACTTCAAAACAAGAGAAACAATGCGTTGGCCGGGAATCGAACCCGGGTCAACTGCTTGGAAGGCAGCTATGCTCACCACTATACCACCAACGCCATAGAATTCGCACCACTTCTCAATCGTGAAAATGCAACTCTCACCCCTAGTGTGACTAAAGCCAACTCTTCTGCTTCGTTAGTGGCTTGACAACAGTCAGACGGTAATGTGGCTTCTCGTAAGAGAGGTTTAAGCAGCAGCAGAGTGGCGCAGCGGGAGCGTGCTGGGCCCATAACCCAGAGGTCGATGGATCGAAACCATCCTCTGCTAGGCGCAGAGTTTTGTATTTTTCATGCTCCCAGGAAAAAGGTACCCCAAAAATTCACTGTCTCGTTCTTTCAGGCCACCCAAAGCTCAGCAAACTCCACTGTCCTTTATATTTCAAGGCACCAAAAAAACCACACTTAAAAAAAAAAAAAAAAAAAAAAAAAAGAAAGAAACCTTTCTTCTCCCATGGTCAAAGCTTGGTTTAGGCATGATAACATGACTGCGGTGTGACCCGAGTGCCAGAAGCCAGCAACCGTAGAGGGGGATTAGCTCAAATGGTAGAGCGCTCGCTTAGCATGCGAGAGGTAGCGGGATCGATGCCCGCATCCTCCAAAACTTCCACTTGGCACTACCTTCAAATGAAGGGCCAACTTCTTTTTAGTTGGCACTGACACAAAAACCTAGGAAGCAGCTGCACGCATATCTGGCTAAACCTTCGATAGCTCAGCTGGTAGAGCGGAGGACTGTAGTAGCTAGTTAGCAATCCTTAGGTCGCTGGTTCGATTCCGGCTCGAAGGATGCTTTTGAGTGTCCGATAACCTTGCATGCTTCAACTTGGAGGCTCTCTTGCACAGACATTGCAGCTGCATACCTCCTGGCCGCACTCTTTTTGAGCCTGACCGCACAACCATTGGCCTCTGGAGAGAGTGTTAACAAGAATACTTCAAAACAAGAGAAACAATGCGTTGGCCGGGAATCGAACCCGGGTCAACTGCTTGGAAGGCAGCTATGCTCACCACTATACCACCAACGCCATAGAATTCGCACCACTTCTCAATCGTGAAAATGCAACTCTCACCCCTAGTGTGACTAAAGCCAACTCTTCTGCTTCGTTAGTGGCTTGACAACAGTCAGACGGTAATGTGGCTTCTCGTAAGAGAGGTTTAAGCAGCAGCAGAGTGGCGCAGCGGGAGCGTGCTGGGCCCATAACCCAGAGGTCGATGGATCGAAACCATCCTCTGCTAGGCGCAGAGTTTTGTATTTTTCATGCTCCCAGGAAAAAGGTACCCCAAAAATTCACTGTCTCGTTCTTTCAGGCCACCCAAAGCTCAGCAAACTCCACTGTCCTTTATATTTCAAGGCACCAAAAAAACCACACTTAAAAAAAAAAAAAAAAAAGAAAGAAACCTTTCTTCTCCCATGGTCAAAGCTTGGTTTAGGCATGATAACATGACTGCGGTGTGACCCGAGTGCCAGAAGCCAGCAACCGTAGAGGGGGATTAGCTCAAATGGTAGAGCGCTCGCTTAGCATGCGAGAGGTAGCGGGATCGATGCCCGCATCCTCCAAAACTTCCACTTGGCACTACCTTCAAATGAAGGGCCAACTTCTTTTTAGTTGGCACTGACACAAAAACCTAGGAAGCAGCTGCACGCATATCTGGCTAAACCTTCGATAGCTCAGCTGGTAGAGCGGAGGACTGTAGTAGGTCGCTGGTTCGATTCCGGCTCGAAGGATGCTTTTGAGTGTCCGACAACCTTGCATGCTTCAACTCGGAGGCTCTCTCGCACAGACTTTGCAGCTGCATACCTCCTGGGCGCACTCTTTTTGAGCCTGACCGCACAACCATTGGCCTTTGGAGAGAGTGTTAACAAGAATACTTCAAAACAAGAGTAACAATGCGTTGGCCGGGAATCGAACCCAGGTCAACTGCTTGGAAGGCAGCTATGCTCACCACTATACCACCAACGCCATAGAATTCGCACCACTTCTCAATCGTGAAAATGCAACTCTCACCCCTAGTGTGACTAAAGCCAACTCTTCTGCTTCGTTAGTGGCTTGACAACAGTCAGACGGTAATGTGGCTTCTCGTAAGAGAGGTTTAAGCAGCAGCAGAGTGGCGCAGCGGGAGCGTGCTGGGCCCATAACCCAGAGGTCGATGGATCGAAACCATCCTCTGCTAGGCGCAGAGTTTTGTATTTGTCATGCTCCCAGGAAAAAGGTACCCTTACTCTTGTTTTGAAGTATTCTTGTTAACACTCTCTCCAAAGGCCAATGGTTGTGCGGTCAGGCTCAAAAAGAGTGCGCCCAGGAGGTATGCAGCTGCAAAGTCTGTGCGAGAGAGCCTCCGAGTTGAAGCATGCAAGGTTGTCGGACACTCAAAAGCATCCTTCGAGCCGGAATCGAACCAGCGACCTAAGGATTGCTAATTAGCTACTACAGTCCTCCGCTCTACCAGCTGAGCTATCGAAGGTTTAGCCAGATATGCGTGCAGCTGCTTCCTAGGTTTTTGTGTCAGTGCCAACTAAAAAGAAGTTGGCCCTTCATTTGAAGGTAGTGCCAAGTGGAAGTTTTGGAGGATGCGGGCATCGATCCCGCTACCTCTCGCATGCTAAGCGAGCGCTCTACCATTTGAGCTAATCCCCCTCTACGGTTGCTGGCTTCTGGCACTCGGGTCACACCGCAGTCATGTTATCATGCCTAAACCAAGCTTTGACCATGGGAGAAGAAAGGTTTCTTTTTTTTTTTTTTTTTTTTTTAAGTGTGGATTTTTTGGTGCCTTGAAATATAAAGGACAGTGGAGTTTGCTGGGCTTTGGGTGGCCTGAAAGAACGAGACAGTGAATTTTTGGGGTACCTTTTTCCTGGGAGCATGAAAAATACAAAACTCTGCGCCTAGCAGAGGATGGTTTCGATCCATCGACCTCTGGGTTATGGGCCCAGCACGCTCCCGCTGCGCCACTCTGCTGCTGCTTAAACCTCTCTTACGAGAAGCCACATTACCGTCTGACTGTTGTCAAGCCACTAACGAAGCAGAAGAGTTGGCTTTAGTCACACTAGGGGTGAGAGTTGCATTTTCACGATTGAGAAGTGGTGCGAATTCTATGGCGTTGGTGGTATAGTGGTGAGCATAGCTGCCTTCCAAGCAGTTGACCCGGGTTCGATTCCCGGCCAACGCATTGTTACTCTTGTTTTGAAGTATTCTTGTTAACACTCTCTCCAAAGGCCAATGGTTGTGCGGTCAGGCTCAAAAAGAGTGCGGCCAGGAGGTATGCAGCTGCAAAGTCTGTGCAAGAGAGCCTCCAAGTTGAAGCATGCAAGGTTATCGGACACTCAAAAGCATCCTTCGAGCCGGAATCGAACCAGCGACCTAAGGATTGCTAACTAGCTACTACAGTCCTCCGCTCTACCAGCTGAGCTATCGAAGGTTTAGCCAGATATGCGTGCAGCTGCTTCCTAGGTTTTTGTGTCAGTGCCAACTAAAAAGAAGTTGGCCCTTCATTTGAAGGTAGTGCCAAGTGGAAGTTTTGGAGGATGCGGGCATCGATCCCGCTACCTCTCGCATGCTAAGCGAGCGCTCTACCATTTGAGCTAATCCCCCTCTACGGTTGCTGGCTTCTGGCACTCGGGTCACACCGCAGTCATGTTATCATGCCTAAACCAAGCTTTGACCATGGGAGAAGAAAGGTTTCTTTCTTTTTTTTTTTTTTTTTTTTTTTTAAGTGTGGATTTTTTGGTGCCTTGAAATATAAAGGACAGTGGAGTTTGCTGGGCTTTGGGTGGCCTGAAAGAACGAGACAGTGAATTTTTGGGGTACCTTTTTCCTGGGAGCATGAAAAATACAAAACTCTGCGCCTAGCAGAGGATGGTTTCGATCCATCGACCTCTGGGTTATGGGCCCAGCACGCGCCCGCTGCGCCACTCTGCTGCTGCTTAAACCTCTCTTACGAGAAGCCACATTACCGTCTGACTGTTGTCAAGCCACTAACGAAGCAGAAGAGTTGGCTTTAGTCACACTAGGGGTGAGAGTTGCATTTTCACGATTGAGAAGTGGTGCGAATTCTATGGCGTTGGTGGTATAGTGGTGAGCATAGCTGCCTTCCAAGCAGTTGACCCGGGTTCGATTCCCGGCCAACGCATTGTTTCTCTTGTTTTGAAGTATTCTTGTTAACACTCTCTCCAGAGGCCAATGGTTGTGCGGTCAGGCTCAAAAAGAGTGCGGCCAGGAGGTATGCAGCTGCAAAGTCTGTGCAAGAGAGCCTCCAAGTTGAAGCATGCAAGGTTATCGGACACTCAAAAGCATCCTTCGAGCCGGAATCGAACCAGCGACCTAAGGATTGCTAACTAGCTACTACAGTCCTCCGCTCTACCAGCTGAGCTATCGAAGGTTTAGCCAGATATGCGTGCAGCTGCTTCCTAGGTTTTTGTGTCAGTGCCAACTAAAAAGAAGTTGGCCCTTCATTTGAAGGTAGTGCCAAGTGGAAGTTTTGGAGGATGCGGGCATCGATCCCGCTACCTCTCGCATGCTAAGCGAGCGCTCTACCATTTGAGCTAATCCCCCTCTACGGTTGCTGGCTTCTGGCACTCGGGTCACACCGCAGTCATGTTATCATGCCTAAACCAAGCTTTGACCATGGGAGAAGAAAGGTTTCTTTCTTTTTTTTTTTTTTTTTTTTTTTCAAGTGTGGATTTTTTGGTGCCTTGAAATATAAAGGACAGTGGAGTTTGCTGGGCTTTGGGTGGCCTGAAAGAACGAGACAGTGAATTTTTGGGGTACCTTTTTCCTGGGAGCATGAAAAATACAAAACTCTGCGCCTAGCAGAGGATGGTTTCGATCCATCGACCTCTGGGTTATGGGCCCAGCACGCTCCCGCTGCGCCACTCTGCTGCTGCTTAAACCTCTCTTACGAGAAGCCACATTACCGTCTGACTGTTGTCAAGCCACTAACGAAGCAGAAGAGTTGGCTTTAGTCACACTAGGGGTGAGAGTTGCATTTTCACGATTGAGAAGTGGTGCGAATTCTATGGCATTGGTGGTATAGTGGTGAGCATAGCTGCCTTCCAAGCAGTTGACCCGGGTTCGATTCCCGGCCAACGCATTGTTACTCTTGTTTTGAAGTATTCTTGTTAACACTCTCTCCAAAGGCCAATGGTTGTGCGGTCAGGCTCAAAAAGAGTGCGCCCAGGAGGTATGCAGCTGCAAAGTCTGTGCGAGAGAGCCTCTGAGTTGAAGCATGCAAGGTTGTCGGACACTCAAAAGCATCCTTCGAGCCGGAATCGAACCAGCGACCTAAGGATTGCTAATTAGCTACTACAGTCCTCCGCTCTACCAGCTGAGCTATCGAAGGTTTAGCCAGATATGCGTGCAGCTGCTTCCTAGGTTTTTGTGTCAGTGCCAACTAAAAAGAAGTTGGCCCTTCATTTGAAGGTAGTGCCAAGTGGAAGTTTTGGAGGATGCGGGCATCGATCCCGCTACCTCTCGCATGCTAAGCGAGCGCTCTACCATTTGAGCTAATCCCCCTCTACGGTTGCTGGCTTCTGGCACTCGGGTCACACCGCAGTCATGTTATCATGCCTAAACCAAGCTTTGACCATGGGAGAAGAAAGGTTTCTTTCTTTTTTTTTTTTTTTAAGTGTGGATTTTTTGGTGCCTTGAAATATAAAGGACAGTGGAGTTTGCTGGGCTTTGGGTGGCCTGAAAGAACGAGACAGTGAATTTTTGGGGTACCTTTTTCCTGGGAGCATGAAAAATACAAAACTCTGCGCCTAGCAGAGGATGGTTTCGATCCATCGACCTCTGGGTTATGGGCCCAGCACGCGCCCGCTGCGCCACTCTGCTGCTGCTTAAACCTCTCTTACGAGAAGCCACATTACCGTCTGACTGTTGTCAAGCCACTAACGAAGCAGAAGAGTTGGCTTTAGTCACACTAGGGGTGAGAGTTGCATTTTCACGATTGAGAAGTGGTGCGAATTCTATGGCGTTGGTGTTATAGTGGTGAGCATAGCTGCCTTCCAAGCAGTTGACCCGGGTTCGATTCCCGGCCAACGCATTGTTACTCTTGTTTTGAAGTATTCTTGTTAACACTCTCTCCAAAGGCCAATGGTTGTGCGGTCAGGCTCAAAAAGAGTGCGCCCAGGAGGTATGCAGCTGCAAAGTCTGTGCGAGAGAGCCTCCGAGTTGAAGCATGCAAGGTTGTCGGACACTCAAAAGCATCCTTCGAGCCGGAATCGAACCAGCGACCTAAGGATTGCTAATTAGCTACTACAGTCCTCCGCTCTACCAGCTGAGCTATCGAAGGTTTAGCCAGATATGCGTGCAGCTGCTTCCTAGGTTTTTGTGTCAGTGCCAACTAAAAAGAAGTTGGCCCTTCATTTGAAGGTAGTGCCAAGTGGAAGTTTTGGAGGATGCGGGCATCGATCCCGCTACCTCTCGCATGCTAAGCGAGCGCTCTACCATTTGAGCTAATCCCCCTCTACGGTTGCTGGCTTCTGGCACTCGGGTCACACCGCAGTCATGTTATCATGCCTAAACCAAGCTTTGACCATGGGAGAAGAAAGGTTTCTTTCTTTTTTTTTTTTTTAAGTGTGGATTTTTTGGTGCCTTGAAATATAAAGGACAGTGGAGTTTGCTGGGCTTTGGGTGGCCTGAAAGAACGAGACAGTGAATTTTTGGGGTACCTTTTTCCTGGGAGCATGAAAAATACAAAACTCTGCACCGAGCAGAGGATGGTTTCGATCCATCGACCTCTGGGTTATGGGCCCAGCACGCTCCCGCTGCGCCACTCTGCTGCTGCTTAAACCTCTCTTACGAGAAGCCACATTACCGTCTGACTGTTGTCAAGCCACTAACGAAGCAGAAGAGTTGGCTTTAGTCACACTAGGGGTGAGAGTTGCATTTTCACGATTGAGAAGTGGTGCGAATTCTATGGCGTTGGTGGTATAGTGGTGAGCATAGCTGCCTTCCAAGCAGTTGACCCGGGTTCGATTCCCGGCCAACGCATTGTTACTCTTGTTTTGAAGTATTCTTGTTAACACTCTCTCCAAAGGCCAATGGTTGTGCGGTCAGGCTCAAAAAGAGTGCGGCCAGGAGGTATGCAGCTGCAAAGTCTGTGCGAGAGAGCCTCCGAGTTGAAGCATGCAAGGTTGTCGGACACTCAAAAGCATCCTTCGAGCCGGAATCGAACCAGCGACCTAAGGATTGCTAATTAGCTACTACAGTCCTCCGCGCTACCAGCTGAGCTATCGAAGGTTTAGCCAGATATGCGTGCAGCTGCTTCCTAGGTTTTTGTGTCAGTGCCAACTAAAAAGAAGTTGGCCCTTCATTTGAAGGTAGTGCCAAGTGGAAGTTTTGGAGGATGCGGGCATCGATCCCGCTACCTCTCGCATGCTAAGCGAGCGCTCTACCATTTGAGCTAATCCCCCTCTACGGTTGCTGGCTTCTGGCACTCGGGTCACACCGCAGTCATGTTATCATGCCTAAACCAAGCTTTGACCATGGGAGAAGAAAGGTTTCTTTCTTTTTTTTTTTTTTTTTTTTTTAAGTGTGGATTTTTTGGTGCCTTGAAATATAAAGGACAGTGGAGTTTGCTGGGCTTTGGGTGGCCTGAAAGAACGAGACAGTGAATTTTTGGGGTACCTTTTTCCTGGGAGCATGAAAAATACAAAACTCTGCGCCTAGCAGAGGATGGTTTCGATCCATCGACCTCTGGGTTATGGGCCCAGCACGCGCCCGCTGCGCCACTCTGCTGCTGCTTAAACCTCTCTTACGAGAAGCCACATTACCGTCTGACTGTTGTCAAGCCACTAACGAAGCAGAAGAGTTGGCTTTAGTCACACTAGGGGTGAGAGTTGCATTTTCACGATTGAGAAGTGGTGCGAATTCTATGGCGTTGGTGTTATAGTGGTGAGCATAGCTGCCTTCCAAGCAGTTGACCCGGGTTCGATTCCCGGCCAACGCATTGTTACTCTTGTTTTGAAGTATTCTTGTTAACACTCTCTCCAAAGGCCAATGGTTGTGCGGTCAGGCTCAAAAAGAGTGCGCCCAGGAGGTATGCAGCTGCAAAGTCTGTGCGAGAGAGCCTCCGAGTTGAAGCATGCAAGGTTGTCGGACACTCAAAAGCATCCTTCGAGCCGGAATCGAACCAGCGACCTAAGGATTGCTAATTAGCTACTACAGTCCTCCGCTCTACCAGCTGAGCTATCGAAGGTTTAGCCAGATATGCGTGCAGCTGCTTCCTAGGTTTTTGTGTCAGTGCCAACTAAAAAGAAGTTGGCCCTTCATTTGAAGGTAGTGCCAAGTGGAAGTTTTGGAGGATGCGGGCATCGATCCCGCTACCTCTCGCATGCTAAGCGAGCGCTCTACCATTTGAGCTAATCCCCCTCTACGGTTGCTGGCTTCTGGCACTCGGGTCACACCGCAGTCATGTTATCATGCCTAAACCAAGCTTTGACCATGGGAGAAGAAAGGTTTCTTTCTTTTTTTTTTTTTTAAGTGTGGATTTTTTGGTGCCTTGAAATATAAAGGACAGTGGAGTTTGCTGGGCTTTGGGTGGCCTGAAAGAACGAGACAGTGAATTTTTGGGGTACCTTTTTCCTGGGAGCATGAAAAATACAAAACTCTGCGCCTAGCAGAGGATGGTTTCGATCCATCGACCTCTGGGTTATGGGCCCAGCACGCTCCCGCTGCGCCACTCTGCTGCTGCTTAAACCTCTCTTACGAGAAGCCACATTACCGTCTGACTGTTGTCAAGCCCCTAACGAAGCAGAAGAGTTGGCTTTAGTCACACTAGGGGTGAGAGTTGCATTTTCACGATTGAGAAGTGGTGCGAATTCTATGGCGTTGGTGGTATAGTGGTGAGCATAGCTGCCTTCCAAGCAGTTGACCCGGGTTCGATTCCCGGCCAACGCATTGTTACTCTTGTTTTGAAGTATTCTTGTTAACACTCTCTCCAAAGGCCAATGGTTGTGCGGTCAGGCTCAAAAAGAGTGCGCCCAGGAGGTATGCAGCTGCAAAGTCTGTGCGAGAGAGCCTCCGAGTTGAAGCATGCAAGGTTGTCGGACACTCAAAAGCATCCTTCGAGCCGGAATCGAACCAGCGACCTAAGGATTGCTAATTAGCTACTACAGTCCTCTGCTCTACCAGCTGAGCTATCGAAGGTTTAGCCAGATATGCGTGCAGCTGCTTCCTAGGTTTTTGTGTCAGTGCCAACTAAAAAGAAGTTGGCCCTTCATTTGAAGGTAGTGCCAAGTGGAAGTTTGGGAGGATGCGGGCATCGATCCCGCTACCTCTCGCATGCTAAGCGAGCGCTCTACCATTTGAGCTAATCCCCCTCTACGGTTGCTGGCTTCTGGCACTCGGGTCACACCGCAGTCATGTTATCATGCCTAAACCAAGCTTTGACCATGGGAGAAGAAAGGTTTCTTTCTTTTTTTTTTTTTTTAAGTGTGGATTTTTTGGTGCCTTGAAATATAAAGGACAGTGGAGTTTGCTGGGCTTTGGGTGGCCTGAAAGAACGAGACAGTGAATTTTTGGGGTACCTTTTTCCTGGGAGCATGAAAAATACAAAACTCTGCACCTAGCAGAGGATGGTTTCGATCCATCGACCTCTGGGTTATGGGCCCAGCACGCTCCCGCTGCGCCACTCAGCTGCTGCTTAAACCTCTCTTACGAGAAGCCACATTACCGTCTGACTGTTGTCAAGCCACTAACGAAGCAGAAGAGTTGGCTTTAGTCACACTAGGGGTGAGAGTTGCATTTTCACGATTGAGAAGTGGTGCGAATTCTATGGCGTTGGTGGTATAGTGGTGAGCATAGCTGCCTTCCAAGCAGTTGACCCGGGTTCGATTCCCGGCCAACGCATTGTTTCTCTTGTTTTGAAGTATTCTTGTTAACACTCTCTCCAGAGGCCA
Organism: Eleutherodactylus coqui; assembly: GCF_035609145.1. Lineage (NCBI taxonomy): Eukaryota > Metazoa > Chordata > Amphibia > Anura > Eleutherodactylidae > Eleutherodactylus > Eleutherodactylus coqui. The sequence goes on from NC_089837.1 coordinate 9,585,318, forward strand.
ATGGTTGTGCGGTCAGGCTCAAAAAGAGTGCGGCCAGGAGGTATGCAGCTGCAAAGTCTGTGCAAGAGAGCCTCCAAGTTGAAGCATGCAAGGTTATCGGACACTCAAAAGCATCCTTCGAGCCGGAATCGAACCAGCGACCTAAGGATTGCTAACTAGCTACTACAGTCCTCCGCTCTACCAGCTGAGCTATCGAAGGTTTAGCCAGATATGCGTGCAGCTGCTTCCTAGGTTTTTGTGTCAGTGCCAACTAAAAAGAAGTTGGCCCTTCATTTGAAGGTAGTGCCAAGTGGAAGTTTTGGAGGATGCGGGCATCAATCCCGCTACCTCTCGCATGCTAAGCGAGCGCTCTACCATTTGAGCTAATCCCCCTCTACGGTTGCTGGCTTCTGGCACTCGGGTCACACCGCAGTCATGTTATCATGCCTAAACCAAGCTTTGACCATGGGAGAAGAAAGGTTTCTTTCTTTTTTTTTTTTTTTTTTTTTTAAGTGTGGATTTTTTGGTGCCTTGAAATATAAAGGACAGTGGAGTTTGCTGGGCTTTGGGTGGCCTGAAAGAACGAGACAGTGAATTTTTGGGGTACCTTTTTCCTGGGAGCATGAAAAATACAAAACTCTGCGCCTAGCAGAGGATGGTTTCGATCCATCGACCTCTGGGTTATGGGCCCAGCACGCGCCCGCTGCGCCACTCTGCTGCTGCTTAAACCTCTCTTACGAGAAGCCACATTACCGTCTGACTGTTGTCAAGCCACTAACGAAGCAGAAGAGTTGGCTTTAGTCACACTAGGGGTGAGAGTTGCATTTTCACGATTGAGAAGTGGTGCGAATTCTATGGCGTTGGTGGTATAGTGGTGAGCATAGCTGCCTTCCAAGCAGTTGACCCGGGTTCGATTCCCGGCCAACGCATTGTTTCTCTTGTTTCTCTTGTTTTGAAGTATTCTTGTTAACACTCTCTCCAGAGGCCAATGGTTGTGCGGTCAGGCTCAAAAAGAGTGCGGCCAGGAGGTATGCAGCTGCAAAGTCTGTGCAAGAGAGCCTCCAAGTTGAAGCATGCAAGGTTGTCGGACACTCAAAAGCATCCTTCGAGCCGGAATCGAACCAGCGACCTAAGGATTGCTAATTAGCTACTACAGTCCTCCGCTCTACCAGCTGAGCTATCGAAGGTTTAGCCAGATATGCGTGCAGCTGCTTCCTAGGTTTTTGTGTCAGTGCCAACTAAAAAGAAGTTGGCCCTTCATTTGAAGGTAGTGCCAAGTGGAAGTTTTGGAGGATGCGGGCATCGATCCCGCTACCTCTCGCATGCTAAGCGAGCGCTCTACCATTTGAGCTAATCCCCCTCTACTGTTGCTGGTTTCTGGCACTCGGGTCACACCGCAGTCATGTTGTCATGCCTAAACCAAGTTTTGACCATGGGAGAAGAAAGGTTTTTTTTTTTTTTTTTTTTTTTTTTTTAAGTGTGGATTTTTTGGTGCCTTGAAATATAAAGGACAGTGGAGTTTGCTGGGCTTTGGGTGGCCTGAAAGAACGAGACAGTGAATTTTTGGGGTACCTTTTTCCTGGGAGCATGAAAAATACAAAACTCTGCGCCTAGCAGAGGATGGTTTCGATCCATCGACCTCTGGGTTATGGGCCCAGCACGCTCCCGCTGCGCCACTCTGCTGCTGCTTAAACCTCTCTTACGAGAAGCCACATTACCGTCTGACTGTTGTCAAGCCACTAACGAAGCAGAAGAGTTGGCTTTAGTCACACTAGGGGTGAGAGTTGCATTTTCACGATTGAGAAGTGGTGTGAATTCTATGGCGTTGGTGGTATAGTGGTGAGCATAGCTGCCTTCCAAGCAGTTGACCCGGGTTCGATTCCCGGCCAACGCATTGTTTCTCTTGTTTTGAAGTATTCTTGTTAACACTCTCTCCAGAGGCCAATGGTTGTGCGGTCAGGCTCAAAAAGAGTGCGCCCAGGAGGTATGCAGCTGCAAAGTCTGTGCGAGAGACCCTCCGAGTTGAAGCATGCAAGGTTGTCGGACACTCAAAAGCATCCTTCGAGCCGGAATCGAACCAGCGACCTAAGGATTGCTAATTAGCTACTACAGTCCTCCGCTCTACCAGCTGAGCTATCGAAGGTTTAGCCAGATATGCGTGCAGCTGCTTCCTAGGTTTTTGTGTCAGTGCCAACTAAAAAGAAGTTGGCCCTTCATTTGAAGGTAGTGCCAAGTGGAAGTTTTGGAGGATGCGGGCATCGATCCCGCTACCTCTCGCATGCTAAGCGAGCGCTCTACCATTTGAGCTAATCCCCCTCTACTGTTGCTGGTTTCTGGCACTCGGGTCACACCGCAGTCATGTTATCATGCCTAAACCAAGCTTTGACCATGGGAGAAGAAAGGTTTCTTTTTTTTTTTTTTTTTTTTTTAAGTGTGGATTTTTTGGTGCCTTGAAATATAAAGGACAGTGGAGTTTGCTGGGCTTTGGGTGGCCTGAAAGAACGAGACAGTGAATTTTTGGGGTACCTTTTTCCTGGGAGCATGAAAAATACAAAACTCTGCGCCTAGCAGAGGATGGTTTCGATCCATCGACCTCTGGGTTATGGGCCCAGCACGCTCCCGCTGCGCCACTCTGCTGCTGCTTAAACCTCTCTTACGAGAAGCCACATTACCGTCTGACTGTTGTCAAGCCACTAACGAAGCAGAAGAGTTGGCTTTAGTCACACTAGGGGTGAGAGTTGCATTTTCACGATTGAGAAGTGGTGTTAATTCTATGGCTTTGGTGGTATAGTGGTGAGCATAGCTGCCTTCCAAGCAGTTGACCCGGGTTCGATTCCCGGCCAACGCATTGTTTCTCTTGTTTTGAAGTATTCTTGTTAACACTCTCTCCAGAGGCCAATGGTTGTGCGGTCAGGCTCAAAAAGAGTGCGCCCAGGAGGTATGCAGCTGCAAAGTCTGTGCGAGAGAGCCTCCGAGTTGAAGCATGCAAGGTTGTCGGACACTCAAAAGCATCCTTCGAGCCGGAATCGAACCAGCGACCTAAGGATTGCTAATTAGCTACTACAGTCCTCCGCTCTACCAGCTGAGCTATCGAAGGTTTAGCCAGATATGCGTGCAGCTGCTTCCTAGGTTTTTGTGTCAGTGCCAACTAAAAAGAAGTTGGCCCTTCATTTGAAGGTAGTGCCAAGTGGAAGTTTTGGAGGATGCGGGCATCGATCCCGCTACCTCTCGCATGCTAAGCGAGCGCTCTACCATTTGAGCTAATCCCCCTCTACTGTTGCTGGTTTCTGGCACTCAGGTCACACCGCAGTCATGTTATCATGCCTAAACCAAGTTTTGACCATGGGAGAAGAAAGGTTTCTTTTTTTTTTTTTTTTAAAGTGTGGATTTTTTGGTGCCTTGAAATATAAAGGACAGTGGAGTTTGCTGGGCTTTGGGTGGCCTGAAAGAACGAGACAGTGAATTTTTGGGGTACCTTTTTCCTGGGAGCATGAAAAATACAAAACTCTGCGCCTAGCAGAGGATGGTTTCGATCCATCGACCTCTGGGTTATGGACCCAGCACGCTCCCGCTGCGCCACTCTGCTGCTGCTTAAACCTCTCTTACGAGAAGCCACATTACCGTCTGACTGTTGTCAAGCCACTAACGAAGCAGAAGAGTTGGCTTTAGTCACACTAGGGGTGAGAGTTGCATTTTCACGATTGAGAAGTGGTGTGAATTCTATGGCGTTGGTGGTATAGTGGTGAGCATAGCTGCCTTCCAAGCAGTTGACCCGGGTTCGATTCCCGGCCAACGCATTGTTACTCTTGTTTTGAAGTATTCTTGTTAACACTCTCTCCAGAGGCCAATGGTTGTGCGGTCAGGCTCAAAAAGAGTGCGCCCAGGAGGTATGCAGCTGCAAAGTCTGTGCGAGAGAGCCTCCGAGTTGAAGCATGCAAGGTTGTCGGACACTCAAAAGCATCCTTCGAGCCGGAATCGAACCAGCGACCTAAGGATTGCTAACTAGCTACTACAGTCCTCCGCTCTACCAGCTGAGCTATCGAAGGTTTAGCCAGATATGCGTGCAGCTGCTTCCTAGGTTTTTGTGTCAGTGCCAACTAAAAAGAAGTTGGCCCTTCATTTGAAGGTAGTGCCAAGTGGAAGTTTTGGAGGATGCGGGCATCGATCCCGCTACCTCTCGCATGCTAAGCGAGCGCTCTACCATTTGAGCTAATCCCCCTCTACGGTTGCTGGCTTCTGGCACTCGGGTCACACCGCAGTCATGTTATCATGCCTAAACCAAGCTTTGACCATGGGAGAAGAAAGGTTTCTTTCTTTTTTTTTTTTTTTTTTTTTTTTAAGTGTGGATTTTTTGGTGCCTTGAAATATAAAGGACAGTGGAGTTTGCTGGGCTTTGGGTGGCCTGAAAGAACGAGACAGTGAATTTTTGGGGTACCTTTTTCCTGGGAGCATGAAAAATACAAAACTCTGCGCCTAGCAGAGGATGGTTTCGATCCATCGACCTCTGGGTTATGGGCCCAGCACGCGCCCGCTGCGCCACTCTGCTGCTGCTTACACCTCTCTTACGAGAAGCCACATTACCGTCTGACTGTTGTCAAGCCACTAACGAAGCAGAAGAGTTGGCTTTAGTCACACTAGGGGTGAGAGTTGCATTTTCACGATTGAGAAGTGGTGCGAATTCTATGGCGTTGGTGGTATAGTGGTGAGCATAGCTGCCTTCCAAGCAGTTGACCCGGGTTCGATTCCCGGCCAACGCATTGTTTCTCTTGTTTTGAAGTATTCTTGTTAACACTCTCTCCAGAGGCCAATGGTTGTGCGGTCAGGCTCAAAAAGAGTGCGGCCAGGAGGTATGCAGCTGCAAAGTCTGTGCAAGAGAGCCTCCAAGTTGAAGCATGCAAGGTTATCGGACACTCAAAAGCATCCTTCGAGCCGGAATCGAACCAGCGACCTAAGGATTGCTAACTAGCTACTACAGTCCTCCGCTCTACCAGCTGAGCTATCGAAGGTTTAGCCAGATATGCGTGCAGCTGCTTCCTAGGTTTTTGTGTCAGTGCCAACTAAAAAGAAGTTGGCCCTTCATTTGAAGGTAGTGCCAAGTGGAAGTTTTGGAGGATGCGGGCATCGATCCCGCTACCTCTCGCATGCTAAGCGAGCGCTCTACCATTTGAGCTAATCCCCCTCTACGGTTGCTGGCTTCTGGCACTCGGGTCACACCGCAGTCATGTTATCATGCCTAAACCAAGCTTTGACCATGGGAGAAGAAAGGTTTCTTTCTTTTTTTTTTTTTTTTTTTTTTTCAAGTGTGGATTTTTTGGTGCCTTGAAATATAAAGGACAGTGGAGTTTGCTGGGCTTTGGGTGGCCTGAAAGAACGAGACAGTGAATTTTTGGGGTACCTTTTTCCTGGGAGCATGAAAAATACAAAACTCTGCGCCTAGCAGAGGATGGTTTCGATCCATCGACCTCTGGGTTATGGGCCCAGCACGCTCCCGCTGCGCCACTCTGCTGCTGCTTAAACCTCTCTTACGAGAAGCCACATTACCGTCTGACTGTTGTCAAGCCACTAACGAAGCAGAAGAGTTGGCTTTAGTCACACTAGGGGTGAGAGTTGCATTTTCACGATTGAGAAGTGGTGAGAATTCTATGGCGTTGGTGGTATAGTGGTGAGCATAGCTGCCTTCCAAGCAGTTGACCCGGGTTCGATTCCCGGCCAACGCATTGTTACTCTTGTTTTGAAGTATTCTTGTTAACACTCTCTCCAAAGGCCAATGGTTGTGCGGTCAGGCTCAAAAAGAGTGCGCCCAGGAGGTATGCAGCTGCAAAGTCTGTGCGAGAGAGCCTCTGAGTTGAAGCATGCAAGGTTGTCGGACACTCAAAAGCATCCTTCGAGCCGGAATCGAACCAGCGACCTAAGGATTGCTAATTAGCTACTACAGTCCTCCGCTCTACCAGCTGAGCTATCGAAGGTTTAGCCAGATATGCGTGCAGCTGCTTCCTAGGTTTTTGTGTCAGTGCCAACTAAAAAGAAGTTGGCCCTTCATTTGAAGGTAGTGCCAAGTGGAAGTTTTGGAGGATGCGGGCATCGATCCGGCTACCTCTCGCATGCTAAGCGAGCGCTCTACCATTTGAGCTAATCCCCCTCTACGGTTGCTGGCTTCTGGCACTCGGGTCACACCGCAGTCATGTTATCATGCCTAAACCAAGCTTTGACCATGGGAGAAGAAAGGTTTCTTTCTTTTTTTTTTTTTTTAAGTGTGGATTTTTTGGTGCCTTGAAATATAAAGGACAGTGGAGTTTGCTGGGCTTTGGGTGGCCTGAAAGAACGAGACAGTGAATTTTTGGGGTACCTTTTTCCTGGGAGCATGAAAAATACAAAACTCTGCGCCTAGCAGAGGATGGTTTCGATCCATCGACCTCTGGGTTATGGGCCCAGCACGCGCCCGCTGCGCCACTCTGCTGCTGCTTAAACCTCTCTTACGAGAAGCCACATTACCGTCTGACTGTTGTCAAGCCACTAACGAAGCAGAAGAGTTGGCTTTAGTCACACTAGGGGTGAGAGTTGCATTTTCACGATTGAGAAGTGGTGCGAATTCTATGGCGTTGGTGTTATAGTGGTGAGCATAGCTGCCTTCCAAGCAGTTGACCCGGGTTCGATTCCCGGCCAACGCATTGTTACTCTTGTTTTGAAGTATTCTTGTTAACACTCTCTCCAAAGGCCAATGGTTGTGCGGTCAGGCTCAAAAAGAGTGCGCCCAGGAGGTATGCAGCTGCAAAGTCTGTGCGAGAGAGCCTCCGAGTTGAAGCATGCAAGGTTGTCGGACACTCAAAAGCATCCTTCGAGCCGGAATCGAACCAGCGACCTAAGGATTGCTAATTAGCTACTACAGTCCTCCGCTCTACCAGCTGAGCTATCGAAGGTTTAGCCAGATATGCGTGCAGCTGCTTCCTAGGTTTTTGTGTCAGTGCCAACTAAAAAGAAGTTGGCCCTTCATTTGAAGGTAGTGCCAAGTGGAAGTTTTGGAGGATGCGGGCATCGATCCCGCTACCTCTCGCATGCTAAGCGAGCGCTCTACCATTTGAGCTAATCCCCCTCTACGGTTGCTGGCTTCTGGCACTCGGGTCACACCGCAGTCATGTTATCATGCCTAAACCAAGCTTTGACCATGGGAGAAGAAAGGTTTCTTTCTTTTTTTTTTTTTTTAAGTGTGGATTTTTTGGTGCCTTGAAATATAAAGGACAGTGGAGTTTGCTGGGCTTTGGGTGGCCTGAAAGAACGAGACAGTGAATTTTTGGGGTACCTTTTTCCTGGGAGCATGAAAAATACAAAACTCTGCACCTAGCAGAGGATGGTTTCGATCCATCGACCTCTGGGTTATGGGCCCAGCACGCTCCCGCTGCGCCACTCTGCTGCTGCTTAAACCTCTCTTACGAGAAGCCACATTACCGTCTGACTGTTGTCAAGCCACTAACGAAGCAGAAGAGTTGGCTTTAGTCACACTAGGGGTGAGAGTTGCATTTTCACGATTGAGAAGTGGTGCGAATTCTATGGCGTTGGTGGTATAGTGGTGAGCATAGCTGCCTTCCAAGCAGTTGACCCGGGTTCGATTCCCGGCCAACGCATTGTTACTCTTGTTTTGAAGTATTCTTGTTAACACTCTCTCCAAAGGCCAATGGTTGTGCGGTCAGGCTCAAAAAGAGTGCGGCCAGGAGGTATGCAGCTGCAAAGTCTGTGCGAGAGAGCCTCCGAGTTGAAGCATGCAAGGTTGTCGGACACTCAAAAGCATCCTTCGAGCCGGAATCGAACCAGCGACCTAAGGATTGCTAATTAGCTACTACAGTCCTCCGCGCTACCAGCTGAGCTATCGAAGGTTTAGCCAGATATGCGTGCAGCTGCTTCCTAGGTTTTTGTGTCAGTGCCAACTAAAAAGAAGTTGGCCCTTCATTTGAAGGTAGTGCCAAGTGGAAGTTTTGGAGGATGCGGGCATCGATCCCGCTACCTCTCGCATGCTAAGCGAGCGCTCTACCATTTGAGCTAATCCCCCTCTACGGTTGCTGGCTTCTGGCACTCGGGTCACACCGCAGTCATGTTATCATGCCTAAACCAAGCTTTGACCATGGGAGAAGAAAGGTTTCTTTCTTTTTTTTTTTTTTTTTTTTTTAAGTGTGGATTTTTTGGTGCCTTGAAATATAAAGGACAGTGGAGTTTGCTGGGCTTTGGGTGGCCTGAAAGAACGAGACAGTGAATTTTTGGGGTACCTTTTTCCTGGGAGCATGAAAAATACAAAACTCTGCGCCTAGCAGAGGATGGTTTCGATCCATCGACCTCTGGGTTATGGGCCCAGCACGCGCCCGCTGCGCCACTCTGCTGCTGCTTAAACCTCTCTTACGAGAAGCCACATTACCGTCTGACTGTTGTCAAGCCACTAACGAAGCAGAAGAGTTGGCTTTAGTCACACTAGGGGTGAGAGTTGCATTTTCACGATTGAGAAGTGGTGCGAATTCTATGGCGTTGGTGTTATAGTGGTGAGCATAGCTGCCTTCCAAGCAGTTGACCCGGGTTCGATTCCCGGCCAACGCATTGTTACTCTTGTTTTGAAGTATTCTTGTTAACACTCTCTCCAAAGGCCAATGGTTGTGCGGTCAGGCTCAAAAAGAGTGCGCCCAGGAGGTATGCAGCTGCAAAGTCTGTGCGAGAGAGCCTCCGAGTTGAAGCATGCAAGGTTGTCGGACACTCAAAAGCATCCTTCGAGCCGGAATCGAACCAGCGACCTAAGGATTGCTAATTAGCTACTACAGTCCTCCGCTCTACCAGCTGAGCTATCGAAGGTTTAGCCAGATATGCGTGCAGCTGCTTCCTAGGTTTTTGTGTCAGTGCCAACTAAAAAGAAGTTGGCCCTTCATTTGAAGGTAGTGCCAAGTGGAAGTTTTGGAGGATGCGGGCATCGATCCCGCTACCTCTCGCATGCTAAGCGAGCGCTCTACCATTTGAGCTAATCCCCCTCTACGGTTGCTGGCTTCTGGCACTCGGGTCACACCGCAGTCATGTTATCATGCCTAAACCAAGCTTTGACCATGGGAGAAGAAAGGTTTCTTTCTTTTTTTTTTTTTTAAGTGTGGATTTTTTGGTGCCTTGAAATATAAAGGACAGTGGAGTTTGCTGGGCTTTGGGTGGCCTGAAAGAACGAGACAGTGAATTTTTGGGGTACCTTTTTCCTGGGAGCATGAAAAATACAAAACTCTGCGCCTAGCAGAGGATGGTTTCGATCCATCGACCTCTGGGTTATGGGCCCAGCACGCTCCCGCTGCGCCACTCTGCTGCTGCTTAAACCTCTCTTACGAGAAGCCACATTACCGTCTGACTGTTGTCAAGCCACTAACGAAGCAGAAGAGTTGGCTTTAGTCACACTAGGGGTGAGAGTTGCATTTTCACGATTGAGAAGTGGTGCGAATTCTATGGCGTTGGTGGTATAGTGGTGAGCATAGCTGCCTTCCAAGCAGTTGACCCGGGTTCGACTCCCGGCCAACGCATTGTTACTCTTGTTTTGAAGTATTCTTGTTAACACTCTCTCCAAAGGCCAATGGTTGTGCGGTCAGGCTCAAAAAGAGTGCGCCCAGGAGGTATGCAGCTGCAAAGTCTGTGCGAGAGAGCCTCCGAGTTGAAGCATGCAAGGTTGTCGGACACTCAAAAGCATCCTTCGAGCCGGAATCGAACCAGCGACCTAAGGATTGCTAATTAGCTACTACAGTCCTCTGCTCTACCAGCTGAGCTATCGAAGGTTTAGCCAGATATGCGTGCAGCTGCTTCCTAGGTTTTTGTGTCAGTGCCAACTAAAAAGAAGTTGGCCCTTCATTTGAAGGTAGTGCCAAGTGGAAGTTTGGGAGGATGCGGGCATCGATCCCGCTACCTCTCGCATGCTAAGCGAGCGCTCTACCATTTGAGCTAATCCCCCTCTACGGTTGCTGGCTTCTGGCACTCGGGTCACACCGCAGTCATGTTATCATGCCTAAACCAAGCTTTGACCATGGGAGAAGAAAGGTTTCTTTCTTTCTTTTTTTTTTTTTTTAAGTGTGGATTTTTTGGTGCCTTGAAATATAAAGGACAGTGGAGTTTGCTGGGCTTTGGGTGGCCTGAAAGAACGAGACAGTGAATTTTTGGGGTACCCTTTTCCTGGGAGCATGAAAAATACAAAACTCTGCACCTAGCAGAGGATGGTTTCGATCCATCGACCTCTGGGTTATGGGCCCAGCACGCTCCCGCTGCGCCACTCAGCTGCTGCTTAAACCTCTCTTACGAGAAGCCACATTACCGTCTGACTGTTGTCAAGCCACTAACGAAGCAGAAGAGTTGGCTTTAGTCACACTAGGGGTGAGAGTTGCATTTTCACGATTGAGAAGTGGTGCGAATTCTATGGCGTTGGTGGTATAGTGGTGAGCATAGCTGCCTTCCAAGCAGTTGACCCGGGTTCGATTCCCGGCCAACGCATTGTTTCTCTTGTTTTGAAGTATTCTTGTTAACACTCTCTCCAGAGGCCAATGGTTGTGCGGTCAGGCTCAAAAAGAGTGCGGCCAGGAGGTATGCAGCTGCAAATTCTGTGCAAGAGAGCCTCCAAGTTGAAGCATGCAAGGTTATCGGACACTCAAAAGCATCCTTCGAGCCGGAATCGAACCAGCGACCTAAGGATTGCTAACTAGCTACTACAGTCCTCCGCTCTACCAGCTGAGCTATCGAAGGTTTAGCCAGATATGCGTGCAGCTGCTTCCTAGGTTTTTGTGTCAGTGCCAACTAAAAAGAAGTTGGCCCTTCATTTGAAGGTAGTGCCAAGTGGAAGTTTTGGAGGATGCGGGCATCAATCCCGCTACCTCTCGCATGCTAAGCGAGCGCTCTACCATTTGAGCTAATCCCCCTCTACGGTTGCTGGCTTCTGGCACTCGGGTCACACCGCAGTCATGTTATCATGCCTAAACCAAGCTTTGACCATGGGAGAAGAAAGGTTTCTTTCTTTTTTTTTTTTTTTTTTTTTTAAGTGTGGATTTTTTGGTGCCTTGAAATATAAAGGACAGTGGAGTTTGCTGGGCTTTGGGTGGCCTGAAAGAACGAGACAGTGAATTTTTGGGGTACCTTTTTCCTGGGAGCATGAAAAATACAAAACTCTGCGCCTAGCAGAGGATGGTTTCGATCCATCGACCTCTGGGTTATGGGCCCAGCACGCGCCCGCTGCGCCACTCTGCTGCTGCTTAAACCTCTCTTACGAGAAGCCACATTACCGTCTGACTGTTGTCAAGCCACTAACGAAGCAGAAGAGTTGGCTTTAGTCACACTAGGGGTGAGAGTTGCATTTTCACGATTGAGAAGTGGTGCGAATTCTATGGCGTTGGTGGTATAGTGGTGAGCATAGCTGCCTTCCAAGCAGTTGACCCGGGTTCGATTCCCGGCCAACGCATTGTTTCTCTTGTTTTGAACTATTCTTGTTAACACTCTCTCCAAAGGCCAATGGTTGTGCGGTCAGGCTCAAAAAGAGTGCGCCCAGGAGGTATGCAGCTGCAAAGTCTGTGCGAGAGAGCCTCCGAGTTGAAGCATGCAAGGTTGTCGGACACTCAAAAGCATCCTTCGAGCCGGAATCGAACCAGCGACCTAAGGATTGCTAATTAGCTACTACAGTCCTCCGCTCTACCAGCTGAGCTATCGAAGGTTTAGCCAGATATGCGTGCAGCTGCTTCCTAGGTTTTTGTGTCAGTGCCAACTAAAAAGAAGTTGGCCCTTCATTTGAAGGTAGTGCCAAGTGGAAGTTTTGGAGGATGCGGGCATCGATCCCGCTACCTCTCGCATGCTAAGCGAGCGCTCTACCATTTGAGCTAATCCCCCTCTACGGTTGCTGGCTTCTGGCACTCGGGTCACACCGCAGTCATGTTATCATGCCTAAACCAAGCTTTGACCATGGGAGAAGAAAGGTTTCTTTCTTTTTTTTTTTTTTAAGTGTGGATTTTTTGGTGCCTTGAAATATAAAGGACAGTGGAGTTTGCTGGGCTTTGGGTGGCCTGAAAGAACGAGACAGTGAATTTTTGGGGTACCTTTTTCCTGGGAGCATGAAAAATACAAAACTCTGCGCCTAGCAGAGGATGGTTTCGATCCATCGACCTCTGGGTTATGGGCCCAGCACGCTCCCGCTGCGCCACTCTGCTGCTGCTTAAACCTCTCTTACGAGAAGCCACATTACCGTCTGACTGTTGTCAAGCCACTAACGAAGCAGAAGAGTTGGCTTTAGTCACACTAGGGGTGAGAGTTGCATTTTCACGATTGAGAAGTGGTGCGAATTCTATGGCGTTGGTGGTATAGTGGTGAGCATAGCTGCCTTCCAAGCAGTTGACCCGGGTTCGATTCCCGGCCAACGCATTGTTACTCTTGTTTTGAAGTATTCTTGTTAACACTCTCTCCAAAGGCCAATGGTTGTGCGGTCAGGCTCAAAAAGAGTGCGCCCAGGAGGTATGCAGCTGCAAAGTCTGTGCGAGAGAGCCTCCGAGTTGAAGCATGCAAGGTTGTCGGACACTCAAAAGCATCCTTCGAGCCGGAATCGAACCAGCGACCTAAGGATTGCTAATTAGCTACTACAGTCCTCTGCTCTACCAGCTGAGCTATCGAAGGTTTAGCCAGATATGCGTGCAGCTGCTTCCTAGGTTTTTGTGTCAGTGCCAACTAAAAAGAAGTTGGCCCTTCATTTGAAGGTAGTGCCAAGTGGAAGTTTGGGAGGATGCGGGCATCGATCCCGCTACCTCTCGCATGCTAAGCGAGCGCTCTACCATTTGAGCTAATCCCCCTCTACGGTTGCTGGCTTCTGGCACTCGGGTCACACCGCAGTCATGTTATCATGCCTAAACCAAGCTTTGACCATGGGAGAAGAAAGGTTTCTTTCTTTCTTTTTTTTTTTTTTTAAGTGTGGATTTTTTGGTGCCTTGAAATATAAAGGACAGTGGAGTTTGCTGGGCTTTGGGTGGCCTGAAAGAACGAGACAGTGAATTTTTGGGGTACCTTTTTCCTGGGAGCATGAAAAATACAAAACTCTGCACCTAGCAGAGGATGGTTTCGATCCATCGACCTCTGGGTTATGGGCCCAGCACGCTCCCGCTGCGCCACTCAGCTGCTGCTTAAACCTCTCTTACGAGAAGCCACATTACCGTCTGACTGTTGTCAAGCCACTAACGAAGCAGAAGAGTTGGCTTTAGTCACACTAGGGGTGAGAGTTGCATTTTCACGATTGAGAAGTGGTGCGAATTCTATGGCGTTGGTGGTATAGTGGTGAGCATAGCTGCCTTCCAAGCAGTTGACCCGGGTTCGATTCCCGGCCAACGCATTGTTTCTCTTGTTTTGAAGTATTCTTGTTAACACTCTCTCCAGAGGCCAATGGTTGTGCGGTCAGGCTCAAAAAGAGTGCGGCCAGGAGGTATGCAGCTGCAAAGTCTGTGCAAGAGAGCCTCCAAGTTGAAGCATGCAAGGTTATCGGACACTCAAAAGCATCCTTCGAGCCGGAATCGAACCAGCGACCTAAGGATTGCTAACTAGCTACTACAGTCCTCCGCTCTACCAGCTGAGCTATCGAAGGTTTAGCCAGATATGCGTGCAGCTGCTTCCTAGGTTTTTGTGTCAGTGCCAACTAAAAAGAAGTTGGCCCTTCATTTGAAGGTAGTGCCAAGTGGAAGTTTTGGAGGATGCGGGCATCAATCCCGCTACCTCTCGCATGCTAAGCGAGCGCTCTACCATTTGAGCTAATCCCCCTCTACGGTTGCTGGCTTCTGGCACTCGGGTCACACCGCAGTCATGTTATCATGCCTAAACCAAGCTTTGACCATGGGAGAAGAAAGGTTTCTTTCTTTTTTTTTTTTTTTTTTTTTAAGTGTGGATTTTTTGGTGCCTTGAAATATAAAGGACAGTGGAGTTTGCTGGGCTTTGGGTGGCCTGAAAGAACGAGACAGTGAATTTTTGGGGTACCTTTTTCCTGGGAGCATGAAAAATACAAAACTCTGCGCCTAGCAGAGGATGGTTTCGATCCATCGACCTCTGGGTTATGGGCCCAGCACGCGCCCGCTGCGCCACTCTGCTGCTGCTTAAACCTCTCTTACGAGAAGCCACATTACCGTCTGACTGTTGTCAAGCCACTAACGAAGCAGAAGAGTTGGCTTTAGTCACACTAGGGGTGAGAGTTGCATTTTCACGATTGAGAAGTGGTGCGAATTCTATGGCGTTGGTGGTATAGTGGTGAGCATAGCTGCCTTCCAAGCAGTTGACCCGGGTTCGATTCCCGGCCAACGCATTGTTTCTCTTGTTTCTCTTGTTTTGAAGTATTCTTGTTAACACTCTCTCCAGAGGCCAATGGTTGTGCGGTCAGGCTCAAAAAGAGTGCGGCCAGGAGGTATGCAGCTGCAAAGTCTGTGCAAGAGAGCCTCCAAGTTGAAGCATGCAAGGTTGTCGGACACTCAAAAGCATCCTTCGAGCCGGAATCGAACCAGCGACCTAAGGATTGCTAATTAGCTACTACAGTCCTCCGCTCTACCAGCTGAGCTATCGAAGGTTTAGCCAGATATGCGTGCAGCTGCTTCCTAGGTTTTTGTGTCAGTGCCAACTAAAAAGAAGTTGGCCCTTCATTTGAAGGTAGTGCCAAGTGGAAGTTTTGGAGGATGCGGGCATCGATCCCGCTACCTCTCGCATGCTAAGCGAGCGCTCTACCATTTGAGCTAATCCCCCTCTACTGTTGCTGGTTTCTGGCACTCGGGTCACACCGCAGTCATGTTGTCATGCCTAAACCAAGTTTTGACCATGGGAGAAGAAAGGTTTTTTTTTTTTTTTTTTTTTTTTTTTTAAGTGTGGATTTTTTGGTGCCTTGAAATATAAAGGACAGTGGAGTTTGCTGGGCTTTGGGTGGCCTGAAAGAACGAGACAGTGAATTTTTGGGGTACCTTTTTCCTGGGAGCATGAAAAATACAAAACTCTGCGCCTAGCAGAGGATGGTTTCGATCCATCGACCTCTGGGTTATGGGCCCAGCACGCTCCCGCTGCGCCACTCTGCTGCTGCTTAAACCTCTCTTACGAGAAGCCACATTACCGTCTGACTGTTGTCAAGCCACTAACGAAGCAGAAGAGTTGGCTTTAGTCACACTAGGGGTGAGAGTTGCATTTTCACGATTGAGAAGTGGTGTGAATTCTATGGCGTTGGTGGTATAGTGGTGAGCATAGCTGCCTTCCAAGCAGTTGACCCGGGTTCGATTCCCGGCCAACGCATTGTTTCTCTTGTTTTGAAGTATTCTTGTTAACACTCTCTCCAGAGGCCAATGGTTGTGCGGTCAGGCTCAAAAAGAGTGCGCCCAGGAGGTATGCAGCTGCAAAGTCTGTGCGAGAGACCCTCCGAGTTGAAGCATGCAAGGTTGTCGGACACTCAAAAGCATCCTTCGAGCCGGAATCGAACCAGCGACCTAAGGATTGCTAATTAGCTACTACAGTCCTCCGCTCTACCAGCTGAGCTATCGAAGGTTTAGCCAGATATGCGTGCAGCTGCTTCCTAGGTTTTTGTGTCAGTGCCAACTAAAAAGAAGTTGGCCCTTCATTTGAAGGTAGTGCCAAGTGGAAGTTTTGGAGGATGCGGGCATCGATCCCGCTACCTCTCGCATGCTAAGCGAGCGCTCTACCATTTGAGCTAATCCCCCTCTACTGTTGCTGGTTTCTGGCACTCAGGTCACACCGCAGTCATGTTATCATGCCTAAACCAAGTTTTGACCATGGGAGAAGAAAGGTTTCTTTTTTTTTTTTTTTTTTTTTTTTTTTTTTAAAGTGTGGATTTTTTGGTGCCTTGAAATATAAAGGACAGTGGAGTTTGCTGGGCTTTGGGTGGCCTGAAAGAACGAGACAGTGAATTTTTGGGGTACCTTTTTCCTGGGAGCATGAAAAATACAAAACTCTGCGCCTAGCAGAGGATGGTTTCGATCCATCGACCTCTGGGTTATGGGCCCAGCACGCTCCCGCTGCGCCACTCTGCTGCTGCTTAAACCTCTCTTACGAGAAGCCACATTACCGTCTGACTGTTGTCAAGCCACTAACGAAGCAGAAGAGTTGGCTTTAGTCACACTAGGGGTGAGAGTTGCATTTTCACGATTGAGAAGTGGTGTGAATTCTATGGCGTTGGTGGTATAGTGGTGAGCATAGCTGCCTTCCAAGCAGTTGACCCGGGTTCGAT
Source organism: Eleutherodactylus coqui (assembly GCF_035609145.1). Classification (NCBI taxonomy): domain Eukaryota; kingdom Metazoa; phylum Chordata; class Amphibia; order Anura; family Eleutherodactylidae; genus Eleutherodactylus; species Eleutherodactylus coqui. The sequence goes on from NC_089837.1 coordinate 9,601,513, forward strand.
TCCCGGCCAACGCATTGTTTCTCTTGTTTTGAAGTATTCTTGTTAACACTCTCTCCAGAGGCCAATGGTTGTGCGGTCAGGCTCAAAAAGAGTGCGCCCAGGAGGTATGCAGCTGCAAAGTCTGTGCGAGAGAGCCTCCGAGTTGAAGCATGCAAGGTTGTCGGACACTCAAAAGCATCCTTCGAGCCGGAATCGAACCAGCGACCTAAGGATTGCTAATTAGCTACTACAGTCCTCCGCTCTACCAGCTGAGCTATCGAAGGTTTAGCCAGATATGCGTGCAGCTGCTTCCTAGGTTTTTGTGTCAGTGCCAACTAAAAAGAAGTTGGCCCTTCATTTGAAGGTAGTGCCAAGTGGAAGTTTTGGAGGATGCGGGCATCGATCCCGCTACCTCTCGCATGCTAAGCGAGCGCTCTACCATTTGAGCTAATCCCCCTCTACTGTTGCTGGTTTCTGGCACTCGGGTCACACCGCAGTCATGTTATCATGCCTAAACCAAGCTTTGACCATGGGAGAAGAAAGGTTTCTTTTTTTTTTTTTTTTTTTTTTAAGTGTGGATTTTTTGGTGCCTTGAAATATAAAGGACAGTGGAGTTTGCTGGGCTTTGGGTGGCCTGAAAGAACGAGACAGTGAATTTTTGGGGTACCTTTTTCCTGGGAGCATGAAAAATACAAAACTCTGCGCCTAGCAGAGGATGGTTTCGATCCATCGACCTCTGGGTTATGGGCCCAGCACGCTCCCGCTGCGCCACTCTGCTGCTGCTTAAACCTCTCTTACGAGAAGCCACATTACCGTCTGACTGTTGTCAAGCCACTAACGAAGCAGAAGAGTTGGCTTTAGTCACACTAGGGGTGAGAGTTGCATTTTCACGATTGAGAAGTGGTGTGAATTCTATGGCTTTGGTGGTATAGTGGTGAGCATAGCTGCCTTCCAAGCAGTTGACCCGGGTTCGATTCCCGGCCAACGCATTGTTTCTCTTGTTTTGAAGTATTCTTGTTAACACTCTCTCCAGAGGCCAATGGTTGTGCGGTCAGGCTCAAAAAGAGTGCGCCCAGGAGGTATGCAGCTGCAAAGTCTGTGCGAGAGAGCCTCCGAGTTGAAGCATGCAAGGTTGTCGGACACTCAAAAGCATCCTTCGAGCCGGAATCGAACCAGCGACCTAAGGATTGCTAATTAGCTACTACAGTCCTCCGCTCTACCAGCTGAGCTATCGAAGGTTTAGCCAGATATGCGTGCAGCTGCTTCCTAGGTTTTTGTGTCAGTGCCAACTAAAAAGAAGTTGGCCCTTCATTTGAAGGTAGTGCCAAGTGGAAGTTTTGGAGGATGCGGGCATCGATCCCGCTACCTCTCGCATGCTAAGCGAGCGCTCTACCATTTGAGCTAATCCCCCTCTACTGTTGCTGGTTTCTGGCACTCGGGTCACACCGCAGTCATGTTGTCATGCCTAAACCAAGTTTTGACCATGGGAGAAGAAAGGTTTTTTTTTTTTTTTTTTTTTTTTTTTTAAGTGTGGATTTTTTGGTGCCTTGAAATATAAAGGACAGTGGAGTTTGCTGGGCTTTGGGTGGCCTGAAAGAACGAGACAGTGAATTTTTGGGGTACCTTTTTCCTGGGAGCATGAAAAATACAAAACTCTGCGCCTAGCAGAGGATGGTTTCGATCCATCGACCTCTGGGTTATGGGCCCAGCACGCTCCCGCTGCGCCACTCTGCTGCTGCTTAAACCTCTCTTACGAGAAGCCACATTACCGTCTGACTGTTGTCAAGCCACTAACGAAGCAGAAGAGTTGGCTTTAGTCACACTAGGGGTGAGAGTTGCATTTTCACGATTGAGAAGTGGTGTGAATTCTATGGCGTTGGTGGTATAGTGGTGAGCATAGCTGCCTTCCAAGCAGTTGACCCGGGTTCGATTCCCGGCCAACGCATTGTTTCTCTTGTTTTGAAGTATTCTTGTTAACACTCTCTCCAGAGGCCAATGGTTGTGCGGTCAGGCTCAAAAAGAGTGCGCCCAGGAGGTATGCAGCTGCAAAGTCTGTGCGAGAGAGCCTCCGAGTTGAAGCATGCAAGGTTGTCGGACACTCAAAAGCATCCTTCGAGCCGGAATCGAACCAGCGACCTAAGGATTGCTAATTAGCTACTACAGTCCTCCGCTCTACCAGCTGAGCTATCGAAGGTTTAGCCAGATATGCGTGCAGCTGCTTCCTAGGTTTTTGTGTCAGTGCCAACTAAAAAGAAGTTGGCCCTTCATTTGAAGGTAGTGCCAAGTGGAAGTTTTGGAGGATGCGGGCATCGATCCCGCTACCTCTCGCATGCTAAGCGAGCGCTCTACCATTTGAGCTAATCCCCCTCTACTGTTGCTGGTTTCTGGCACTCGGGTCACACCGCAGTCATGTTATCATGCCTAAACCAAGCTTTGACCATGGGAGAAGAAAGGTTTCTTTTTTTTTTTTTTTTTTTTTTAAGTGTGGATTTTTTGGTGCCTTGAAATATAAAGGACAGTGGAGTTTGCTGGGCTTTGGGTGGCCTGAAAGAACGAGACAGTGAATTTTTGGGGTACCTTTTTCCTGGGAGCATGAAAAATACAAAACTCTGCGCCTAGCAGAGGATGGTTTCGATCCATCGACCTCTGGGTTATGGGCCCAGCACGCTCCCGCTGCGCCACTCTGCTGCTGCTTAAACCTCTCTTACGAGAAGCCACATTACCGTCTGACTGTTGTCAAGCCACTAACGAAGCAGAAGAGTTGGCTTTAGTCACACTAGGGGTGAGAGTTGCATTTTCACGATTGAGAAGTGGTGTGAATTCTATGGCTTTGGTGGTATAGTGGTGAGCATAGCTGCCTTCCAAGCAGTTGACCCGGGTTCGATTCCCGGCCAACGCATTGTTTCTCTTGTTTTGAAGTATTCTTGTTAACACTCTCTCCAGAGGCCAATGGTTGTGCGGTCAGGCTCAAAAAGAGTGCGCCCAGGAGGTATGCAGCTGCAAAGTCTGTGCGAGAGAGCCTCCGAGTTGAAGCATGCAAGGTTGTCGGACACTCAAAAGCATCCTTCGAGCCGGAATCGAACCAGCGACCTAAGGATTGCTAATTAGCTACTACAGTCCTCCGCTCTACCAGCTGAGCTATCGAAGGTTTAGCCAGATATGCGTGCAGCTGCTTCCTAGGTTTTTGTGTCAGTGCCAACTAAAAAGAAGTTGGCCCTTCATTTGAAGGTAGTGCCAAGTGGAAGTTTTGGAGGATGCGGGCATCGATCCCGCTACCTCTCGCATGCTAAGCGAGCGCTCTACCATTTGAGCTAATCCCCCTCTACTGTTGCTGGTTTCTGGCACTCGGGTCACACCGCAGTCATGTTATCATGCCTAAACCAAGCTTTGACCATGGGAGAAGAAAGGTTTCTTTTTTTTTTTTTTTTTTTTTTTTTATAAGTGTGGATTTTTTGGTGCCTTGAAATATAAAGGACAGTGGAGTTTGCTGGGCTTTGGGTGGCCTGAAAGAACGAGACAGTGAATTTTTGGGGTACCTTTTTCCTGGGAGCATGAAAAATACAAAACTCTGCGCCTAGCAGAGGATGGTTTCGATCCATCGACCTCTGGGTTATGGGCCCAGCACGCTCCCGCTGCGCCACTCTGCTGCTGCTTAAACCTCTCTTACGAGAAGCCACATTACCGTCTGACTGTTGTCAAGCCACTAACGAAGCAGAAGAGTTGGCTTTAGTCACACTAGGGGTGAGAGTTGCATTTTCACGATTGAGAAGTGGTGTGAATTCTATGGCGTTGGTGGTATAGTGGTGAGCATAGCTGCCTTCCAAGCAGTTGACCCGGGTTCGATTCCCGGCCAACGCATTGTTTCTCTTGTTTTGAAGTATTCTTGTTAACACTCTCTCCAGAGGCCAATGGTTGTGCGGTCAGGCTCAAAAAGAGTGCGCCCAGGAGGTATGCAGCTGCAAAGTCTGTGCGAGAGAGCCTCCGAGTTGAAGCATGCAAGGTTGTCGGACACTCAAAAGCATCCTTCGAGCCGGAATCGAACCAGCGACCTAAGGATTGCTAATTAGCTACTACAGTCCTCCGCTCTACCAGCTGAGCTATCGAAGGTTTAGCCAGATATGCGTGCAGCTGCTTCCTAGGTTTTTGTGTCAGTGCCAACTAAAAAGAAGTTGGCCCTTCATTTGAAGGTAGTGCCAAGTGGAAGTTTTGGAGGATGCGGGCATCGATCCCGCTACCTCTCGCATGCTAAGCGAGCGCTCTACCATTTGAGCTAATCCCCCTCTACTGTTGCTGGTTTCTGGCACTCGGGTCACACCGCAGTCATGTTATCATGCCTAAACCAAGCTTTGACCATGGGAGAAGAAAGGTTTCTTTTTTTTTTTTTTTTTTTTTTAAGTGTGGATTTTTTGGTGCCTTGAAATATAAAGGACAGTGGAGTTTGCTGGGCTTTGGGTGGCCTGAAAGAACGAGACAGTGAATTTTTGGGGTACCTTTTTCCTGGGAGCATGAAAAATACAAAACTCTGCGCCTAGCAGAGGATGGTTTCGATCCATCGACCTCTGGGTTATGGGCCCAGCACGCTCCCGCTGCGCCACTCTGCTGCTGCTTAAACCTCTCTTACGAGAAGCCACATTACCGTCTGACTGTTGTCAAGCCACTAACGAAGCAGAAGAGTTGGCTTTAGTCACACTAGGGGTGAGAGTTGCATTTTCACGATTGAGAAGTGGTGTGAATTCTATGGCTTTGGTGGTATAGTGGTGAGCATAGCTGCCTTACAAGCAGTTGACCCGGGTTCGATTCCCGGCCAACGCATTGTTTCTCTTGTTTTGAAGTATTCTTGTTAACACTCTCTCCAGAGGCCAATGGTTGTGCGGTCAGGCTCAAAAAGAGTGCGCCCAGGAGGTATGCAGCTGCAAAGTCTGTGCGAGAGAGCCTCCGAGTTGAAGCATGCAAGGTTGTCGGACACTCAAAAGCATCCTTCGAGCCGGAATCGAACCAGCGACCTAAGGATTGCTAATTAGCTACTACAGTCCTCCGCTCTACCAGCTGAGCTATCGAAGGTTTAGCCAGATATGCGTGCAGCTGCTTCCTAGGTTTTTGTGTCAGTGCCAACTAAAAAGAAGTTGGCCCTTCATTTGAAGGTAGTGCCAAGTGGAAGTTTTGGAGGATGCGGGCATCGATCCCGCTACCTCTCGCATGCTAAGCGAGCGCTCTACCATTTGAGCTAATCCCCCTCTACTGTTGCTGGTTTCTGGCACTCAGGTCACACCGCAGTCATGTTATCATGCCTAAACCAAGTTTTGACCATGGGAGAAGAAAGGTTTCTTTTTTTTTTTTTTTTTTTTTTTTTTAAAGTGTGGATTTTTTGGTGCCTTGAAATATAAAGGACAGTGGAGTTTGCTGGGCTTTGGGTGGCCTGAAAGAACGAGACAGTGAATTTTTGGGGTACCTTTTTCCTGGGAGCATGAAAAATACAAAACTCTGCGCCTAGCAGAGGATGGTTTCGATCCATCGACCTCTGGGTTATGGACCCAGCACGCTCCCGCTGCGCCACTCTGCTGCTGCTTAAACCTCTCTTACGAGAAGCCACATTACCGTCTGACTGTTGTCAAGCCACTAACGAAGCAGAAGAGTTGGCTTTAGTCACACTAGGGGTGAGAGTTGCATTTTCACGATTGAGAAGTGGTGTGAATTCTATGGCGTTGGTGGTATAGTGGTGAGCATAGCTGCCTTCCAAGCAGTTGACCCGGGTTCGATTCCCGGCCAACGCATTGTTTCTCTTGTTTTGAAGTATTCTTGTTAACACTCTCTCCAGAGGCCAATGGTTGTGCGGTCAGGCTCAAAAAGAGTGCGCCCAGGAGGTATGCAGCTGCAAAGTCTGTGCGAGAGAGCCTCCGAGTTGAAGCATGCAAGGTTGTCGGACACTCAAAAGCATCCTTCGAGCCGGAATCGAACCAGCGACCTAAGGATTGCTAATTAGCTACTACAGTCCTCCGCTCTACCAGCTGAGCTATCGAAGGTTTAGCCAGATATGCGTGCAGCTGCTTCCTAGGTTTTTGTGTCAGTGCCAACTAAAAAGAAGTTGGCCCTTCATTTGAAGGTAGTGCCAAGTGGAAGTTTTGGAGGATGCGGGCATCGATCCCGCTACCTCTCGCATGCTAAGCGAGCGCTCTACCATTTGAGCTAATCCCCCTCTACTGTTGCTGGTTTCTGGCACTCGGGTCACACCGCAGTCATGTTATCATGCCTAAACCAAGCTTTGACCATGGGAGAAGAAAGGTTTCTTTTTTTTTTTTTTTTTTTTTTAAGTGTGGATTTTTTGGTGCCTTGAAATATAAAGGACAGTGGAGTTTGCTGGGCTTTGGGTGGCCTGAAAGAACGAGACAGTGAATTTTTGGGGTACCTTTTTCCTGGGAGCATGAAAAATACAAAACTCTGCGCCTAGCAGAGGATGGTTTCGATCCATCGACCTCTGGGTTATGGGCCCAGCACGCTCCCGCTGCGCCACTCTGCTGCTGCTTAAACCTCTCTTACGAGAAGCCACATTACCGTCTGACTGTTGTCAAGCCACTAACGAAGCAGAAGAGTTGGCTTTAGTCACACTAGGGGTGAGAGTTGCATTTTCACGATTGAGAAGTGGTGTGAATTCTATGGCGTTGGTGGTATAGTGGTGAGCATAGCTGCCTTCCAAGCAGTTGACCCGGGTTCGATTCCCGGCCAACGCATTGTTACTCTTGTTTTGAAGTATTCTTGTTAACACTCTCTCCAGAGGCCAATGGTTGTGCGGTCAGGCTCAAAAAGAGTGCGCCCAGGAGGTATGCAGCTGCAAAGTCTGTGCGAGAGAGCCTCCGAGTTGAAGCATGCAAGGTTGTCGGACACTCAAAAGCATCCTTCGAGCCGGAATCGAACCAGCGACCTAAGGATTGCTAATTAGCTACTACAGTCCTCCGCTCTACCAGCTGAGCTATCGAAGGTTTAGCCAGATATGCGTGCAGCTGCTTCCTAGGTTTTTGTGTCAGTGCCAACTAAAAAGAAGTTGGCCCTTCATTTGAAGGTAGTGCCAAGTGGAAGTTTTGGAGGATGCGGGCATCGATCCCGCTACCTCTCGCATGCTAAGCGAGCGCTCTACCATTTGAGCTAATCCCCCTCTACTGTTGCTGGTTTCTGGCACTCAGGTCACACCGCAGTCATGTTATCATGCCTAAACCAAGTTTTGACCATGGGAGAAGAAAGGTTTCTTTTTTTTTTTTTTTTTTTTTTTTTTTTTAAAGTGTGGATTTTTTGGTGCCTTGAAATATAAAGGACAGTGGAGTTTGCTGGGCTTTGGGTGGCCTGAAAGAACGAGACAGTGAATTTTTGGGGTACCTTTTTCCTGGGAGCATGAAAAATACAAAACTCTGCGCCTAGCAGAGGATGGTTTCGATCCATCGACCTCTGGGTTATGGGCCCAGCACGCTCCCGCTGCGCCACTCTGCTGCTGCTTAAACCTCTCTTACGAGAAGCCACATTACCGTCTGACTGTTGTCAAGCCACTAACGAAGCAGAAGAGTTGGCTTTAGTCACACTAGGGGTGAGAGTTGCATTTTCACGATTGAGAAGTGGTGTGAATTCTATGGCGTTGGTGGTATAGTGGTGAGCATAGCTGCCTTCCAAGCAGTTGACCCGGGTTCGATTCCCGGCCAACGCATTGTTTCTCTTGTTTTGAAGTATTCTTGTTAACACTCTCTCCAGAGGCCAATGGTTGTGCGGTCAGGCTCAAAAAGAGTGCGCCCAGGAGGTATGCAGCTGCAAAGTCTGTGCGAGAGAGCCTCCGAGTTGAAGCATGCAAGGTTGTCGGACACTCAAAAGCATCCTTCGAGCCGGAATCGAACCAGCGACCTAAGGATTGCTAATTAGCTACTACAGTCCTCCGCTCTACCAGCTGAGCTATCGAAGGTTTAGCCAGATATGCGTGCAGCTGCTTCCTAGGTTTTTGTGTCAGTGCCAACTAAAAAGAAGTTGGCCCTTCATTTGAAGGTAGTGCCAAGTGGAAGTTTTGGAGGATGCGGGCATCGATCCCGCTACCTCTCGCATGCTAAGCGAGCGCTCTACCATTTGAGCTAATCCCCCTCTACTGTTGCTGGTTTCTGGCACTCGGGTCACACCGCAGTCATGTTATCATGCCTAAACCAAGCTTTGACCATGGGAGAAGAAAGGTTTCTTTTTTTTTTTTTTTTTTTTTTAAGTGTGGATTTTTTGGTGCCTTGAAATATAAAGGACAGTGGAGTTTGCTGGGCTTTGGGTGGCCTGAAAGAACGAGACAGTGAATTTTTGGGGTACCTTTTTCCTGGGAGCATGAAAAATACAAAACTCTGCGCCTAGCAGAGGATGGTTTCGATCCATCGACCTCTGGGTTATGGGCCCAGCACGCTCCCGCTGCGCCACTCTGCTGCTGCTTAAACCTCTCTTACGAGAAGCCACATTACCGTCTGACTGTTGTCAAGCCACTAACGAAGCAGAAGAGTTGGCTTTAGTCACACTAGGGGTGAGAGTTGCATTTTCACGATTGAGAAGTGGTGTGAATTCTATGGCGTTGGTGGTATAGTGGTGAGCATAGCTGCCTTCCAAGCAGTTGACCCGGGTTCGATTCCCGGCCAACGCATTGTTACTCTTGTTTTGAAGTATTCTTGTTAACACTCTCTCCAGAGGCCAATGGTTGTGCGGTCAGGCTCAAAAAGAGTGCGCCCAGGAGGTATGCAGCTGCAAAGTCTGTGCGAGAGAGCCTCCGAGTTGAAGCATGCAAGGTTGTCGGACACTCAAAAGCATCCTTCGAGCCGGAATCGAACCAGCGACCTAAGGATTGCTAATTAGCTACTACAGTCCTCCGCTCTACCAGCTGAGCTATCGAAGGTTTAGCCAGATATGCGTGCAGCTGCTTCCTAGGTTTTTGTGTCAGTGCCAACTAAAAAGAAGTTGGCCCTTCATTTGAAGGTAGTGCCAAGTGGAAGTTTTGGAGGATGCGGGCATCGATCCCGCTACCTCTCGCATGCTAAGCGAGCGCTCTACCATTTGAGCTAATCCCCCTCTACTGTTGCTGGTTTCTGGCACTCAGGTCACACCGCAGTCATGTTATCATGCCTAAACCAAGTTTTGACCATGGGAGAAGAAAGGTTTCTTTTTTTTTTTTTTTTTTTTTTTTTTTTTTAAAGTGTGGATTTTTTGGTGCCTTGAAATATAAAGGACAGTGGAGTTTGCTGGGCTTTGGGTGGCCTGAAAGAACGAGACAGTGAATTTTTGGGGTACCTTTTTCCTGGGAGCATGAAAAATACAAAACTCTGCGCCTAGCAGAGGATGGTTTCGATCCATCGACCTCTGGGTTATGGGCCCAGCACGCTCCCGCTGCGCCACTCTGCTGCTGCTTAAACCTCTCTTACGAGAAGCCACATTACCGTCTGACTGTTGTCAAGCCACTAACGAAGCAGAAGAGTTGGCTTTAGTCACACTAGGGGTGAGAGTTGCATTTTCACGATTGAGAAGTGGTGTGAATTCTATGGCGTTGGTGGTATAGTGGTGAGCATAGCTGCCTTCCAAGCAGTTGACCCGGGTTCGATTCCCGGCCAACGCATTGTTACTCTTGTTTTGAAGTATTCTTGTTAACACTCTCTCCAGAGGCCAATGGTTGTGCGGTCAGGCTCAAAAAGAGTGCGCCCAGGAGGTATGCAGCTGCAAAGTCTGTGCGAGAGAGCCTCCGAGTTGAAGCATGCAAGGTTGTCGGACACTCAAAAGCATCCTTCGAGCCGGAATCGAACCAGCGACCTAAGGATTGCTAATTAGCTACTACAGTCCTCCGCTCTACCAGCTGAGCTATCGAAGGTTTAGCCAGATATGCGTGCAGCTGCTTCCTAGGTTTTTGTGTCAGTGCCAACTAAAAAGAAGTTGGCCCTTCATTTGAAGGTAGTGCCAAGTGGAAGTTTTGGAGGATGCGGGCATCGATCCCGCTACCTCTCGCATGCTAAGCGAGCGCTCTACCATTTGAGCTAATCCCCCTCTACTGTTGCTGGTTTCTGGCACTCGGGTCACACCGCAGTCATGTTATCATGCCTAAACCAAGCTTTGACCATGGGAGAAGAAAGGTTTCTTTTTTTTTTTTTTTTTTTTTAAGTGTGGATTTTTTGGTGCCTTGAAATATAAAGGACAGTGGAGTTTGCTGGGCTTTGGGTGGCCTGAAAGAACGAGACAGTGAATTTTTGGGGTACCTTTTTCCTGGGAGCATGAAAAATACAAAACTCTGCGCCTAGCAGAGGATGGTTTCGATCCATCGACCTCTGGGTTATGGGCCCAGCACGCTCCCGCTGCGCCACTCTGCTGCTGCTTAAACCTCTCTTACGAGAAGCCACATTACCGTCTGACTGTTGTCAAGCCACTAACGAAGCAGAAGAGTTGGCTTTAGTCACACTAGGGGTGAGAGTTGCATTTTCACGATTGAGAAGTGGTGTGAATTCTATGGCGTTGGTGGTATAGTGGTGAGCATAGCTGCCTTCCAAGCAGTTGACCCGGGTTCGATTCCCGGCCAACGCATTGTTACTCTTGTTTTGAAGTATTCTTGTTAACACTCTCTCCAGAGGCCAATGGTTGTGCGGTCAGGCTCAAAAAGAGTGCGCCCAGGAGGTATGCAGCTGCAAAGTCTGTGCGAGAGAGCCTCCGAGTTGAAGCATGCAAGGTTGTCGGACACTCAAAAGCATCCTTCGAGCCGGAATCGAACCAGCGACCTAAGGATTGCTAATTAGCTACTACAGTCCTCCGCTCTACCAGCTGAGCTATCGAAGGTTTAGCCAGATATGCGTGCAGCTGCTTCCTAGGTTTTTGTGTCAGTGCCAACTAAAAAGAAGTTGGCCCTTCATTTGAAGGTAGTGCCAAGTGGAAGTTTTGGAGGATGCGGGCATCGATCCCGCTACCTCTCGCATGCTAAGCGAGCGCTCTACCATTTGAGCTAATCCCCCTCTACTGTTGCTGGTTTCTGGCACTCAGGTCACACCGCAGTCATGTTATCATGCCTAAACCAAGTTTTGACCATGGGAGAAGAAAGGTTTCTTTTTTTTTTTTTTTTTTTTTTTTTTTTTAAAGTGTGGATTTTTTGGTGCCTTGAAATATAAAGGACAGTGGAGTTTGCTGGGCTTTGGGTGGCCTGAAAGAACGAGACAGTGAATTTTTGGGGTACCTTTTTCCTGGGAGCATGAAAAATACAAAACTCTGCGCCTAGCAGAGGATGGTTTCGATCCATCGACCTCTGGGTTATGGGCCCAGCACGCTCCCGCTGCGCCACTCTGCTGCTGCTTAAACCTCTCTTACGAGAAGCCACATTACCGTCTGACTGTTGTCAAGCCACTAACGAAGCAGAAGAGTTGGCTTTAGTCACACTAGGGGTGAGAGTTGCATTTTCACGATTGAGAAGTGGTGTGAATTCTATGGCGTTGGTGGTATAGTGGTGAGCATAGCTGCCTTCCAAGCAGTTGACCCGGGTTCGATTCCCGGCCAACGCATTGTTTCTCTTGTTTTGAAGTATTCTTGTTAACACTCTCTCCAGAGGCCAATGGTTGTGCGGTCAGGCTCAAAAAGAGTGCGCCCAGGAGGTATGCAGCTGCAAAGTCTGTGCGAGAGAGCCTCCGAGTTGAAGCATGCAAGGTTGTCGGACACTCAAAAGCATCCTTCGAGCCGGAATCGAACCAGCGACCTAAGGATTGCTAATTAGCTACTACAGTCCTCCGCTCTACCAGCTGAGCTATCGAAGGTTTAGCCAGATATGCGTGCAGCTGCTTCCTAGGTTTTTGTGTCAGTGCCAACTAAAAAGAAGTTGGCCCTTCATTTGAAGGTAGTGCCAAGTGGAAGTTTTGGAGGATGCGGGCATCGATCCCGCTACCTCTCGCATGCTAAGCGAGCGCTCTACCTTTTGAGCTAATCCCCCTCTACTGTTGCTGGTTTCTGGCACTCGGGTCACACCGCAGTCATGTTATCATGCCTAAACCAAGCTTTGACCATGGGAGAAGAAAGGTTTCTTTTTTTTTTTTTTTTTTTTTTAAGTGTGGATTTTTTGGTGCCTTGAAATATAAAGGACAGTGGAGTTTGCTGGGCTTTGGGTGGCCTGAAAGAACGAGACAGTGAATTTTTGGGGTACCTTTTTCCTGGGAGCATGAAAAATACAAAACTCTGCGCCTAGCAGAGGATGGTTTCGATCCATCGACCTCTGGGTTATGGGCCCAGCACGCTCCCGCTGCGCCACTCTGCTGCTGCTTAAACCTCTCTTACGAGAAGCCACATTACCGTCTGACTGTTGTCAAGCCACTAACGAAGCAGAAGAGTTGGCTTTAGTCACACTAGGGGTGAGAGTTGCATTTTCACGATTGAGAAGTGGTGTGAATTCTATGGCGTTGGTGGTATAGTGGTGAGCATAGCTGCCTTCCAAGCAGTTGACCCGGGTTCGATTCCCGGCCAACGCATTGTTACTCTTGTTTTGAAGTATTCTTGTTAACACTCTCTCCAGAGGCCAATGGTTGTGCGGTCAGGCTCAAAAAGAGTGCGCCCAGGAGGTATGCAGCTGCAAAGTCTGTGCGAGAGAGCCTCCGAGTTGAAGCATGCAAGGTTGTCGGACACTCAAAAGCATCCTTCGAGCCGGAATCGAACCAGCGACCTAAGGATTGCTAATTAGCTACTACAGTCCTCCGCTCTACCAGCTGAGCTATCGAAGGTTTAGCCAGATATGCGTGCAGCTGCTTCCTAGGTTTTTGTGTCAGTGCCAACTAAAAAGAAGTTGGCCCTTCATTTGAAGGTAGTGCCAAGTGGAAGTTTTGGAGGATGCGGGCATCGATCCCGCTACCTCTCGCATGCTAAGCGAGCGCTCTACCATTTGAGCTAATCCCCCTCTACTGTTGCTGGTTTCTGGCACTCAGGTCACACCGCAGTCATGTTATCATGCCTAAACCAAGTTTTGACCATGGGAGAAGAAAGGTTTCTTTTTTTTTTTTTTTTTTTTTTTTTTTTTAAAGTGTGGATTTTTTGGTGCCTTGAAATATAAAGGACAGTGGAGTTTGCTGGGCTTTGGGTGGCCTGAAAGAACGAGACAGTGAATTTTTGGGGTACCTTTTTCCTGGGAGCATGAAAAATACAAAACTCTGCGCCTAGCAGAGGATGGTTTCGATCCATCGACCTCTGGGTTATGGGCCCAGCACGCTCCCGCTGCGCCACTCTGCTGCTGCTTAAACCTCTCTTACGAGAAGCCACATTACCGTCTGACTGTTGTCAAGCCACTAACGAAGCAGAAGAGTTGGCTTTAGTCACACTAGGGGTGAGAGTTGCATTTTCACGATTGAGAAGTGGTGTGAATTCTATGGCGTTGGTGGTATAGTGGTGAGCATAGCTGCCTTCCAAGCAGTTGACCCGGGTTCGATTCCCGGCCAACGCATTGTTACTCTTGTTTTGAAGTATTCTTGTTAACACTCTCTCCAGAGGCCAATGGTTGTGCGGTCAGGCTCAAAAAGAGTGCGCCCAGGAGGTATGCAGCTGCAAAGTCTGTGCGAGAGAGCCTCCGAGTTGAAGCATGCAAGGTTGTCGGACACTCAAAAGCATCCTTCGAGCCGGAATCGAACCAGCGACCTAAGGATTGCTAATTAGCTACTACAGTCCTCCGCTCTACCAGCTGAGCTATCGAAGGTTTAGCCAGATATGCGTGCAGCTGCTTCCTAGGTTTTTGTGTCAGTGCCAACTAAAAAGAAGTTGGCCCTTCATTTGAAGGTAGTGCCAAGTGGAAGTTTTGGAGGATGCGGGCATCGATCCCGCTACCTCTCGCATGCTAAGCGAGCGCTCTACCATTTGAGCTAATCCCCCTCTACTGTTGCTGGTTTCTGGCACTCGGGTCACACCGCAGTCATGTTATCATGCCTAAACCAAGTTTTGACCATGGGAGAAGAAAGGTTTCTTTCTTTTTTTTTTTTTTTTTTTTTTTTTTTTAAGTGTGGATTTTTTGGTGCCTTGAAATATAAAGGACAGTGGAGTTTGCTGGGCTTTGGGTGGCCTGAAAGAACGAGACAGTGAATTTTTGGGGTACCTTTTTCCTGGGAGCATGAAAAATACAAAACTCTGCGCCTAGCAGAGGATGGTTTCGATCCATCGACCTCTGGGTTATGGGCCCAGCACGCTCCCGCTGCGCCACTCTGCTGCTGCTTAAACCTCTCTTACGAGAAGCCACATTACCGTCTGACTGTTGTCAAGCCACTAACGAAGCAGAAGAGTTGGCTTTAGTCACACTAGGGGTGAGAGTTGCATTTTCACGATTGAGAAGTGGTGTGAATTCTATGGCGTTGGTGGTATAGTGGTGAGCATAGCTGCCTTCCAAGCAGTTGACCCGGGTTCGATTCCTGGCCAACGCATTGTTTCTCTTGTTTTGAAGTATTCTTGTTAACACTCTCTCCAGAGGCCAATGGTTGTGCGGTCAGGCTCAAAAAGAGTGCGCCCAGGAGGTATGCAGCTGCAAAGTCTGTGCGAGAGAGCCTCCGAGTTGAAGCATGCAAGGTTGTCGGACACTCAAAAGCATCCTTCGAGCCGGAATCGAACCAGCGACCTAAGGATTGCTAATTAGCTACTACAGTCCTCCGCTCTACCAGCTGAGCTATCGAAGGTTTAGCCAGATATGCGTGCAGCTGCTTCCTAGGTTTTTGTGTCAGTGCCAACTAAAAAGAAGTTGGCCCTTCATTTGAAGGTAGTGCCAAGTGGAAGTTTTGGAGGATGCGGGCATCGATCCCGCTACCTCTCGCATGCTAAGCGAGCGCTCTACCATTTGAGCTAATCCCCCTCTACTGTTGCTGGTTTCTGGCACTCAGGTCACACCGCAGTCATGTTATCATGCCTAAACCAAGTTTTGACCATGGGAGAAGAAAGGTTTCTTTTTTTTTTTTTTTTTTTTTTTTTTTAAAGTGTGGATTTTTTGGTGCCTTGAAATATAAAGGACAGTGGAGTTTGCTGGGCTTTGGGTGGCCTGAAAGAACGAGACAGTGAATTTTTGGGGTACCTTTTTCCTGGGAGCATGAAAAATACAAAACTCTGCGCCTAGCAGAGGATGGTTTCGATCCATCGACCTCTGGGTTATGGACCCAGCACGCTCCCGCTGCGCCACTCTGCTGCTGCTTAAACCTCTCTTACGAGAAGCCACATTACCGTCTGACTGTTGTCAAGCCACTAACGAAGCAGAAGAGTTGGCTTTAGTCACACTAGGGGTGAGAGTTGCATTTTCACGATTGAGAAGTGGTGTGAATTCTATGGCGTTGGTGGTATAGTGGTGAGCATAGCTGCCTTCCAAGCAGTTGACCCGGGTTCGATTCCCGGCCAACGCATTGTTTCTCTTGTTTTGAAGTATTCTTGTTAACACTCTCTCCAGAGGCCAATGGTTGTGCGGTCAGGCTCAAAAAGAGTGCGCCCAGGAGGTATGCAGCTGCAAAGTCTGTGCGAGAGAGCCTCCGAGTTGAAGCATGCAAGGTTGTCGGACACTCAAAAGCATCCTTCGAGCCGGAATCGAACCAGCGACCTAAGGATTGCTAATTAGCTACTACAGTCCTCCGCTCTACCAGCTGAGCTATCGAAGGTTTAGCCAGATATGCGTGCAGCTGCTTCCTAGGTTTTTGTGTCAGTGCCAACTAAAAAGAAGTTGGCCCTTCATTTGAAGGTAGTGCCAAGTGGAAGTTTTGGAGGATGCGGGCATCGATCCCGCTACCTCTCGCATGCTAAGCGAGCGCTCTACCATTTGAGCTAATCCCCCTCTACTGTTGCTGGTTTCTGGCACTCAGGTCACACCGCAGTCATGTTATCATGCCTAAACCAAGTTTTGACCATGGGAGAAGAAAGGTTTCTTTTTTTTTTTTTTTTTTTTTTTTTTTTTAAAGTGTGGATTTTTTGGTGCCTTGAAATATAAAGGACAGTGGAGTTTGCTGGGCTTTGGGTGGCCTGAAAGAACGAGACAGTGAATTTTTGGGGTACCTTTTTCCTGGGAGCATGAAAAATACAAAACTCTGCGCCTAGCAGAGGATGGTTTCGATCCATCGACCTCTGGGTTATGGGCCCAGCACGCTCCCGCTGCGCCACTCTGCTGCTGCTTAAACCTCTCTTACGAGAAGCCACATTACCGTCTGACTGTTGTCAAGCCACTAACGAAGCAGAAGAGTTGGCTTTAGTCACACTAGGGGTGAGAGTTGCATTTTCACGATTGAGAAGTGGTGTGAATTCTATGGCGTTGGTGGTATAGTGGTGAGCATAGCTGCCTTCCAAGCAGTTGACCCGGGTTCGATTCCCGGCCAACGCATTGTTTCTCTTGTTTTGAAGTATTCTTGTTAACACTCTCTCCAGAGGCCAATGGTTGTGCGGTCAGGCTCAAAAAGAGTGCGCCCAGGAGGTATGCAGCTGCAAAGTCTGTGCGAGAGAGCCTCCGAGTTGAAGCATGCAAGGTTGTCGGACACTCAAAAGCATCCTTCGAGCCGGAATCGAACCAGCGACCTAAGGATTGCTAATTAGCTACTACAGTCCTCCGCTCTACCAGCTGAGCTATCGAAGGTTTAGCCAGATATGCGTGCAGCTGCTTCCTAGGTTTTTGTGTCAGTGCCAACTAAAAAGAAGTTGGCCCTTCATTTGAAGGTAGTGCCAAGTGGAAGTTTTGGAGGATGCGGGCATCGATCCCGCTACCTCTCGCATGCTAAGCGAGCGCTCTACCTTTTGAGCTAATCCCCCTCTACTGTTGCTGGTTTCTGGCACTCGGGTCACACCGCAGTCATGTTATCATGCCTAAACCAAGCTTTGACCATGGGAGAAGAAAGGTTTCTTTTTTTTTTTTTTTTTTTTTTAAGTGTGGATTTTTTGGTGCCTTGAAATATAAAGGACAGTGGAGTTTGCTGGGCTTTGGGTGGCCTGAAAGAACGAGACAGTGAATTTTTGGGGTACCTTTTTCCTGGGAGCATGAAAAATACAAAACTCTGCGCCTAGCAGAGGATGGTTTCGATCCATCGACCTCTGGGTTATGGGCCCAGCACGCTCCCGCTGCGCCACTCTGCTGCTGCTTAAACCTCTCTTACGAGAAGCCACATTACCGTCTGACTGTTGTCAAGCCACTAACGAAGCAGAAGAGTTGGCTTTAGTCACACTAGGGGTGAGAGTTGCATTTTCACGATTGAGAAGTGGTGTGAATTCTATGGCGTTGGTGGTATAGTGGTGAGCATAGCTGCCTTCCAAGCAGTTGACCCGGGTTCGATTCCCGGCCAACGCATTGTTACTCTTGTTTTGAAGTATTCTTGTTAACACTCTCTCCAGAGGCCAATGGTTGTGCGGTCAGGCTCAAAAAGAGTGCGCCCAGGAGGTATGCAGCTGCAAAGTCTGTGCGAGAGAGCCTCCGAGTTGAAGCATGCAAGGTTGTCGGACACTCAAAAGCATCCTTCGAGCCGGAATCGAACCAGCGACCTAAGGATTGCTAATTAGCTACTACAGTCCTCCGCTCTACCAGCTGAGCTATCGAAGGTTTAGCCAGATATGCGTGCAGCTGCTTCCTAGGTTTTTGTGTCAGTGCCAACTAAAAAGAAGTTGGCCCTTCATTTGAAGGTAGTGCCAAGTGGAAGTTTTGGAGGATGCGGGCATCGATCCCGCTACCTCTCGCATGCTAAGCGAGCGCTCTACCATTTGAGCTAATCCCCCTCTACTGTTGCTGGTTTCTGGCACTCAGGTCACACCGCAGTCATGTTATCATGCCTAAACCAAGTTTTGACCATGGGAGAAGAAAGGTTTCTTTTTTTTTTTTTTTTTTTTTTTTTTTTTAAAGTGTGGATTTTTTGGTGCCTTGAAATATAAAGGACAGTGGAGTTTGCTGGGCTTTGGGTGGCCTGAAAGAACGAGACAGTGAATTTTTGGGGTACCTTTTTCCTGGGAGCATGAAAAATACAAAACTCTGCGCCTAGCAGAGGATGGTTTCGATCCATCGACCTCTGGGTTATGGGCCCAGCACGCTCCCGCTGCGCCACTCTGCTGCTGCTTAAACCTCTCTTACGAGAAGCCACATTACCGTCTGACTGTTGTCAAGCCACTAACGAAGCAGAAGAGTTGGCTTTAGTCACACTAGGGGTGAGAGTTGCATTTTCACGATTGAGAAGTGGTGTGAATTCTATGGCGTTGGTGGTATAGTGGTGAGCATAGCTGCCTTCCAAGCAGTTGACCCGGGTTCGATTCCCGGCCAACGCATTGTTACTCTTGTTTTGAAGTATTCTTGTTAACACTCTCTCCAGAGGCCAATGGTTGTGCGGTCAGGCTCAAAAAGAGTGCGCCCAGGAGGTATGCAGCTGCAAAGTCTGTGCGAGAGAGCCTCCGAGTTGAAGCATGCAAGGTTGTCGGACACTCAAAAGCATCCTTCGAGCCGGAATCGAACCAGCGACCTAAGGATTGCTAATTAGCTACTACAGTCCTCCGCTCTACCAGCTGAGCTATCGAAGGTTTAGCCAGATATGCGTGCAGCTGCTTCCTAGGTTTTTGTGTCAGTGCCAACTAAAAAGAAGTTGGCCCTTCATTTGAAGGTAGTGCCAAGTGGAAGTTTTGGAGGATGCGGGCATCGATCCCGCTACCTCTCGCATGCTAAGCGAGCGCTCTACCATTTGAGCTAATCCCCCTCTACTGTTGCTGGTTTCTGGCACTCGGGTCACACCGCAGTCATGTTATCATGCCTAAACCAAGTTTTGACCATGGGAGAAGAAAGGTTTCTTTCTTTTTTTTTTTTTTTTTTTTTTTTTTTTAAGTGTGGATTTTTTGGTGCCTTGAAATATAAAGGACAGTGGAGTTTGCTGGGCTTTGGGTGGCCTGAAAGAACGAGACAGTGAATTTTTGGGGTACCTTTTTCCTGGGAGCATGAAAAATACAAAACTCTGCGCCTAGCAGAGGATGGTTTCGATCCATCGACCTCTGGGTTATGGGCCCAGCACGCTCCCGCTGCGCCACTCTGCTGCTGCTTAAACCTCTCTTACGAGAAGCCACATTACCGTCTGACTGTTGTCAAGCCACTAACGAAGCAGAAGAGTTGGCTTTAGTCACACTAGGGGTGAGAGTTGCATTTTCACGATTGAGAAGTGGTGTGAATTCTATGGCGTTGGTGGTATAGTGGTGAGCATAGCTGCCTTCCAAGCAGTTGACCCGGGTTCGATTCCTGGCCAACGCATTGTTTCTCTTGTTTTGAAGTATTCTTGTTAACACTCTCTCCAGAGGCCAATGGTTGTGCGGTCAGGCTCAAAAAGAGTGCGCCCAGGAGGTATGCAGCTGCAAAGTCTGTGCGAGAGAGCCTCCGAGTTGAAGCATGCAAGGTTGTCGGACACTCAAAAGCATCCTTCGAGCCGGAATCGAACCAGCGACCTAAGGATTGCTAATTAGCTACTACAGTCCTCCGCTCTACCAGCTGAGCTATCGAAGGTTTAGCCAGATATGCGTGCAGCTGCTTCCTAGGTTTTTGTGTCAGTGCCAACTAAAAAGAAGTTGGCCCTTCATTTGAAGGTAGTGCCAAGTGGAAGTTTTGGAGGATGCGGGCATCGATCCCGCTACCTCTCGCATGCTAAGCGAGCGCTCTACCATTTGAGCTAATCCCCCTCTACTGTTGCTGGTTTCTGGCACTCAGGTCACACCGCAGTCATGTTATCATGCCTAAACCAAGTTTTGACCATGGGAGAAGAAAGGTTTCTTTTTTTTTTTTTTTTTTTTTTTTTTAAAGTGTGGATTTTTTGGTGCCTTGAAATATAAAGGACAGTGGAGTTTGCTGGGCTTTGGGTGGCCTGAAAGAACGAGACAGTGAATTTTTGGGGTACCTTTTTCCTGGGAGCATGAAAAATACAAAACTCTGCGCCTAGCAGAGGATGGTTTCGATCCATCGACCTCTGGGTTATGGACCCAGCACGCTCCCGCTGCGCCACTCTGCTGCTGCTTAAACCTCTCTTACGAGAAGCCACATTACCGTCTGACTGTTGTCAAGCCACTAACGAAGCAGAAGAGTTGGCTTTAGTCACACTAGGGGTGAGAGTTGCATTTTCACGATTGAGAAGTGGTGTGAATTCTATGGCGTTGGTGGTATAGTGGTGAGCATAGCTGCCTTCCAAGCAGTTGACCCGGGTTCGATTCCCGGCCAACGCATTGTTTCTCTTGTTTTGAAGTATTCTTGTTAACACTCTCTCCAGAGGCCAATGGTTGTGCGGTCAGGCTCAAAAAGAGTGCGCCCAGGAGGTATGCAGCTGCAAAGTCTGTGCGAGAGAGCCTCCGAGTTGAAGCATGCAAGGTTGTCGGACACTCAAAAGCATCCTTCGAGCCGGAATCGAACCAGCGACCTAAGGATTGCTAATTAGCTACTACAGTCCTCCGCTCTACCAGCTGAGCTATCGAAGGTTTAGCCAGATATGCGTGCAGCTGCTTCCTAGGTTTTTGTGTCAGTGCCAACTAAAAAGAAGTTGGCCCTTCATTTGAAGGTAGTGCCAAGTGGAAGTTTTGGAGGATGCGGGCATCGATCCCGCTACCTCTCGCATGCTAAGCGAGCGCTCTACCATTTGAGCTAATCCCCCTCTACTGTTGCTGGTTTCTGGCACTCGGGTCACACCGCAGTCATGTTATCATGCCTAAACCAAGCTTTGACCATGGGAGAAGAAAGGTTTCTTTTTTTTTTTTTTTTTTTTTTAAGTGTGGATTTTTTGGTGCCTTGAAATATAAAGGACAGTGGAGTTTGCTGGGCTTTGGGTGGCCTGAAAGAACGAGACAGTGAATTTTTGGGGTACCTTTTTCCTGGGAGCATGAAAAATACAAAACTCTGCGCCTAGCAGAGGATGGTTTCGATCCATCGACCTCTGGGTTATGGGCCCAGCACGCTCCCGCTGCGCCACTCTGCTGCTGCTTAAACCTCTCTTACGAGAAGCCACATTACCGTCTGACTGTTGTCAAGCCACTAACGAAGCAGAAGAGTTGGCTTTAGTCACACTAGGGGTGAGAGTTGCATTTTCACGATTGAGAAGTGGTGTGAATTCTATGGCGTTGGTGGTATAGTGGTGAGCATAGCTGCCTTCCAAGCAGTTGACCCGGGTTCGATTCCCGGCCAACGCATTGTTACTCTTGTTTTGAAGTATTCTTGTTAACACTCTCTCCAGAGGCCAATGGTTGTGCGGTCAGGCTCAAAAAGAGTGCGCCCAGGAGGTATGCAGCTGCAAAGTCTGTGCGAGAGAGCCTCCGAGTTGAAGCATGCAAGGTTGTCGGACACTCAAAAGCATCCTTCGAGCCGGAATCGAACCAGCGACCTAAGGATTGCTAATTAGCTACTACAGTCCTCCGCTCTACCAGCTGAGCTATCGAAGGTTTAGCCAGATATGCGTGCAGCTGCTTCCTAGGTTTTTGTGTCAGTGCCAACTAAAAAGAAGTTGGCCCTTCATTTGAAGGTAGTGCCAAGTGGAAGTTTTGGAGGATGCGGGCATCGATCCCGCTACCTCTCGCATGCTAAGCGAGCGCTCTACCATTTGAGCTAATCCCCCTCTACTGTTGCTGGTTTCTGGCACTCAGGTCACACCGCAGTCATGTTATCATGCCTAAACCAAGTTTTGACCATGGGAGAAGAAAGGTTTCTTTTTTTTTTTTTTTTTTTTTTTTTTTTTTTAAAGTGTGGATTTTTTGGTGCCTTGAAATATAAAGGACAGTGGAGTTTGCTGGGCTTTGGGTGGCCTGAAAGAACGAGACAGTGAATTTTTGGGGTACCTTTTTCCTGGGAGCATGAAAAATACAAAACTCTGCGCCTAGCAGAGGATGGTTTCGATCCATCGACCTCTGGGTTATGGGCCCAGCACGCTCCCGCTGCGCCACTCTGCTGCTGCTTAAACCTCTCTTACGAGAAGCCACATTACCGTCTGACTGTTGTCAAGCCACTAACGAAGCAGAAGAGTTGGCTTTAGTCACACTAGGGGTGAGAGTTGCATTTTCACGATTGAGAAGTGGTGTGAATTCTATGGCTTTGGTGGTATAGTGGTGAGCATAGCTGCCTTCCAAGCAGTTGACCCGGGTTCGATTCCCGGCCAACGCATTGTTTCTCTTGTTTTGAAGTATTCTTGTTAACACTCTCTCCAGAGGCCAATGGTTGTGCGGTCAGGCTCAAAAAGAGTGCGCCCAGGAGGTATGCAGCTGCAAAGTCTGTGCGAGAGAGCCTCCGAGTTGAAGCATGCAAGGTTGTCGGACACTCAAAAGCATCCTTCGAGCCGGAATCGAACCAGCGACCTAAGGATTGCTAATTAGCTACTACAGTCCTCCGCTCTACCAGCTGAGCTATCGAAGGTTTAGCCAGATATGCGTGCAGCTGCTTCCTAGGTTTTTGTGTCAGTGCCAACTAAAAAGAAGTTGGCCCTTCATTTGAAGGTAGTGCCAAGTGGAAGTTTTGGAGGATGCGGGCATCGATCCCGCTACCTCTCGCATGCTAAGCGAGCGCTCTACCATTTGAGCTAATCCCCCTCTACTGTTGCTGGTTTCTGGCACTCAGGTCACACCGCAGTCATGTTATCATGCCTAAACCAAGTTTTGACCATGGGAGAAGAAAGGTTTCTTTTTTTTTTTTTTTTTTTTTTTTTTAAAGTGTGGATTTTTTGGTGCCTTGAAATATAAAGGACAGTGGAGTTTGCTGGGCTTTGGGTGGCCTGAAAGAACGAGACAGTGAATTTTTGGGGTACCTTTTTCCTGGGAGCATGAAAAATACAAAACTCTGCGCCTAGCAGAGGATGGTTTCGATCCATCGACCTCTGGGTTATGGACCCAGCACGCTCCCGCTGCGCCACTCTGCTGCTGCTTAAACCTCTCTTACGAGAAGCCACATTACCGTCTGACTGTTGTCAAGCCACTAACGAAGCAGAAGAGTTGGCTTTAGTCACACTAGGGGTGAGAGTTGCATTTTCACGATTGAGAAGTGGTGTGAATTCTATGGCGTTGGTGGTATAGTGGTGAGCATAGCTGCCTTCCAAGCAGTTGACCCGGGTTCGATTCCCGGCCAACGCATTGTTTCTCTTGTTTTGAAGTATTCTTGTTAACACTCTCTCCAGAGGCCAATGGTTGTGCGGTCAGGCTCAAAAAGAGTGCGCCCAGGAGGTATGCAGCTGCAAAGTCTGTGCGAGAGAGCCTCCGAGTTGAAGCATGCAAGGTTGTCGGACACTCAAAAGCATCCTTCGAGCCGGAATCGAACCAGCGACCTAAGGATTGCTAATTAGCTACTACAGTCCTCCGCTCTACCAGCTGAGCTATCGAAGGTTTAGCCAGATATGCGTGCAGCTGCTTCCTAGGTTTTTGTGTCAGTGCCAACTAAAAAGAAGTTGGCCCTTCATTTGAAGGTAGTGCCAAGTGGAAGTTTTGGAGGATGCGGGCATCGATCCCGCTACCTCTCGCATGCTAAGCGAGCGCTCTACCATTTGAGCTAATCCCCCTCTACTGTTGCTGGTTTCTGGCACTCGGGTCACACCGCAGTCATGTTATCATGCCTAAACCAAGCTTTGACCATGGGAGAAGAAAGGTTTCTTTTTTTTTTTTTTTTTTTTTTAAGTGTGGATTTTTTGGTGCCTTGAAATATAAAGGACAGTGGAGTTTGCTGGGCTTTGGGTGGCCTGAAAGAACGAGACAGTGAATTTTTGGGGTACCTTTTTCCTGGGAGCATGAAAAATACAAAACTCTGCGCCTAGCAGAGGATGGTTTCGATCCATCGACCTCTGGGTTATGGGCCCAGCACGCTCCCGCTGCGCCACTCTGCTGCTGCTTAAACCTCTCTTACGAGAAGCCACATTACCGTCTGACTGTTGTCAAGCCACTAACGAAGCAGAAGAGTTGGCTTTAGTCACACTAGGGGTGAGAGTTGCATTTTCACGATTGAGAAGTGGTGTGAATTCTATGGCGTTGGTGGTATAGTGGTGAGCATAGCTGCCTTCCAAGCAGTTGACCCGGGTTCGATTCCCGGCCAACGCATTGTTACTCTTGTTTTGAAGTATTCTTGTTAACACTCTCTCCAGAGGCCAATGGTTGTGCGGTCAGGCTCAAAAAGAGTGCGCCCAGGAGGTATGCAGCTGCAAAGTCTGTGCGAGAGAGCCTCCGAGTTGAAGCATGCAAGGTTGTCGGACACTCAAAAGCATCCTTCGAGCCGGAATCGAACCAGCGACCTAAGGATTGCTAATTAGCTACTACAGTCCTCCGCTCTACCAGCTGAGCTATCGAAGGTTTAGCCAGATATGCGTGCAGCTGCTTCCTAGGTTTTTGTGTCAGTGCCAACTAAAAAGAAGTTGGCCCTTCATTTGAAGGTAGTGCCAAGTGGAAGTTTTGGAGGATGCGGGCATCGATCCCGCTACCTCTCGCATGCTAAGCGAGCGCTCTACCATTTGAGCTAATCCCCCTCTACTGTTGCTGGTTTCTGGCACTCAGGTCACACCGCAGTCATGTTATCATGCCTAAACCAAGTTTTGACCATGGGAGAAGAAAGGTTTCTTTTTTTTTTTTTTTTTTTTTTTTTTTTTTAAAGTGTGGATTTTTTGGTGCCTTGAAATATAAAGGACAGTGGAGTTTGCTGGGCTTTGGGTGGCCTGAAAGAACGAGACAGTGAATTTTTGGGGTACCTTTTTCCTGGGAGCATGAAAAATACAAAACTCTGCGCCTAGCAGAGGATGGTTTCGATCCATCGACCTCTGGGTTATGGGCCCAGCACGCTCCCGCTGCGCCACTCTGCTGCTGCTTAAACCTCTCTTACGAGAAGCCACATTACCGTCTGACTGTTGTCAAGCCACTAACGAAGCAGAAGAGTTGGCTTTAGTCACACTAGGGGTGAGAGTTGCATTTTCACGATTGAGAAGTGGTGTGAATTCTATGGCGTTGGTGGTATAGTGGTGAGCATAGCTGCCTTCCAAGCAGTTGACCCGGGTTCGATTCCCGGCCAACGCATTGTTTCTCTTGTTTTGAAGTATTCTTGTTAACACTCTCTCCAGAGGCCAATGGTTGTGCGGTCAGGCTCAAAAAGAGTGCGCCCAGGAGGTATGCAGCTGCAAAGTCTGTGCGAGAGAGCCTCCGAGTTGAAGCATGCAAGGTTGTCGGACACTCAAAAGCATCCTTCGAGCCGGAATCGAACCAGCGACCTAAGGATTGCTAATTAGCTACTACAGTCCTCCGCTCTACCAGCTGAGCTATCGAAGGTTTAGCCAGATATGCGTGCAGCTGCTTCCTAGGTTTTTGTGTCAGTGCCAACTAAAAAGAAGTTGGCCCTTCATTTGAAGGTAGTGCCAAGTGGAAGTTTTGGAGGATGCGGGCATCGATCCCACTACCTCTCGCATGCTAAGCGAGCGCTCTACCATTTGAGCTAATCCCCCTCTACTGTTGCTGGTTTCTGGCACTCGGGTCACACCGCAGTCATGTTATCATGCCTAAACCAAGCTTTGACCATGGGAGAAGAAAGGTTTCTTTTTTTTTTTTTTTTTTTTTTAAGTGTGGATTTTTTGGTGCCTTGAAATATAAAGGACAGTGGAGTTTGCTGGGCTTTGGGTGGCCTGAAAGAACGAGACAGTGAATTTTTGGGGTACCTTTTTCCTGGGAGCATGAAAAATACAAAACTCTGCGCCTAGCAGAGGATGGTTTCGATCCATCGACCTCTGGGTTATGGGCCCAGCACGCTCCCGCTGCGCCACTCTGCTGCTGCTTAAACCTCTCTTACGAGAAGCCACATTACCGTCTGACTGTTGTCAAGCCACTAACGAAGCAGAAGAGTTGGCTTTAGTCACACTAGGGGTGAGAGTTGCATTTTCACGATTGAGAAGTGGTGTGAATTCTATGGCGTTGGTGGTATAGTGGTGAGCATAGCTGCCTTCCAAGCAGTTGACCCGGGTTCGATTCCTGGCCAACGCATTGTTTCTCTTGTTTTGAAGTATTCTTGTTAACACTCTCTCCAGAGGCCAATGGTTGTGCGGTCAGGCTCAAAAAGAGTGCGCCCAGGAGGTATGCAGCTGCAAAGTCTGTGCGAGAGAGCCTCCGAGTTGAAGCATGCAAGGTTGTCGGACACTCAAAAGCATCCTTCGAGCCGGAATCGAACCAGCGACCTAAGGATTGCTAATTAGCTACTACAGTCCTCCGCTCTACCAGCTGAGCTATCGAAGGTTTAGCCAGATATGCGTGCAGCTGCTTCCTAGGTTTTTGTGTCAGTGCCAACTAAAAAGAAGTTGGCCCTTCATTTGAAGGTAGTGCCAAGTGGAAGTTTTGGAGGATGCGGGCATCGATCCCGCTACCTCTCGCATGCTAAGCGAGCGCTCTACCATTTGAGCTAATCCCCCTCTACTGTTGCTGGTTTCTGGCACTCAGGTCACACCGCAGTCATGTTATCATGCCTAAACCAAGTTTTGACCATGGGAGAAGAAAGGTTTCTTTTTTTTTTTTTTTTTTTTTTTTTTAAAGTGTGGATTTTTTGGTGCCTTGAAATATAAAGGACAGTGGAGTTTGCTGGGCTTTGGGTGGCCTGAAAGAACGAGACAGTGAATTTTTGGGGTACCTTTTTCCTGGGAGCATGAAAAATACAAAACTCTGCGCCTAGCAGAGGATGGTTTCGATCCATCGACCTCTGGGTTATGGACCCAGCACGCTCCCGCTGCGCCACTCTGCTGCTGCTTAAACCTCTCTTACGAGAAGCCACATTACCGTCTGACTGTTGTCAAGCCACTAACGAAGCAGAAGAGTTGGCTTTAGTCACACTAGGGGTGAGAGTTGCATTTTCACGATTGAGAAGTGGTGTGAATTCTATGGCGTTGGTGGTATAGTGGTGAGCATAGCTGCCTTCCAAGCAGTTGACCCGGGTTCGATTCCCGGCCAACGCATTGTTTCTCTTGTTTTGAAGTATTCTTGTTAACACTCTCTCCAGAGGCCAATGGTTGTGCGGTCAGGCTCAAAAAGAGTGCGCCCAGGAGGTATGCAGCTGCAAAGTCTGTGCGAGAGAGCCTCCGAGTTGAAGCATGCAAGGTTGTCGGACACTCAAAAGCATCCTTCGAGCCGGAATCGAACCAGCGACCTAAGGATTGCTAATTAGCTACTACAGTCCTCCGCTCTACCAGCTGAGCTATCGAAGGTTTAGCCAGATATGCGTGCAGCTGCTTCCTAGGTTTTTGTGTCAGTGCCAACTAAAAAGAAGTTGGCCCTTCATTTGAAGGTAGTGCCAAGTGGAAGTTTTGGAGGATGCGGGCATCGATCCCGCTACCTCTCGCATGCTAAGCGAGCGCTCTACCATTTGAGCTAATCCCCCTCTACTGTTGCTGGTTTCTGGCACTCGGGTCACACCGCAGTCATGTTATCATGCCTAAACCAAGCTTTGACCATGGGAGAAGAAAGGTTTCTTTTTTTTTTTTTTTTTTTTTAAGTGTGGATTTTTTGGTGCCTTGAAATATAAAGGACAGTGGAGTTTGCTGGGCTTTGGGTGGCCTGAAAGAACGAGACAGTGAATTTTTGGGGTACCTTTTTCCTGGGAGCATGAAAAATACAAAACTCTGCGCCTAGCAGAGGATGGTTTCGATCCATCGACCTCTGGGTTATGGGCCCAGCACGCTCCCGCTGCGCCACTCTGCTGCTGCTTAAACCTCTCTTACGAGAAGCCACATTACCGTCTGACTGTTGTCAAGCCACTAACGAAGCAGAAGAGTTGGCTTTAGTCACACTAGGGGTGAGAGTTGCATTTTCACGATTGAGAAGTGGTGTGAATTCTATGGCGTTGGTGGTATAGTGGTGAGCATAGCTGCCTTCCAAGCAGTTGACCCGGGTTCGATTCCTGGCCAACGCATTGTTTCTCTTGTTTTGAAGTATTCTTGTTAACACTCTCTCCAGAGGCCAATGGTTGTGCGGTCAGGCTCAAAAAGAGTGCGCCCAGGAGGTATGCAGCTGCAAAGTCTGTGCGAGAGAGCCTCCGAGTTGAAGCATGCAAGGTTGTCGGACACTCAAAAGCATCCTTCGAGCCGGAATCGAACCAGCGACCTAAGGATTGCTAATTAGCTACTACAGTCCTCCGCTCTACCAGCTGAGCTATCGAAGGTTTAGCCAGATATGCGTGCAGCTGCTTCCTAGGTTTTTGTGTCAGTGCCAACTAAAAAGAAGTTGGCCCTTCATTTGAAGGTAGTGCCAAGTGGAAGTTTTGGAGGATGCGGGCATCGATCCCGCTACCTCTCGCATGCTAAGCGAGCGCTCTACCATTTGAGCTAATCCCCCTCTACTGTTGCTGGTTTCTGGCACTCAGGTCACACCGCAGTCATGTTATCATGCCTAAACCAAGTTTTGACCATGGGAGAAGAAAGGTTTCTTTTTTTTTTTTTTTTTTTTTTTTTTTTTAAAGTGTGGATTTTTTGGTGCCTTGAAATATAAAGGACAGTGGAGTTTGCTGGGCTTTGGGTGGCCTGAAAGAACGAGACAGTGAATTTTTGGGGTACCTTTTTCCTGGGAGCATGAAAAATACAAAACTCTGCGCCTAGCAGAGGATGGTTTCGATCCATCGACCTCTGGGTTATGGACCCAGCACGCTCCCGCTGCGCCACTCTGCTGCTGCTTAAACCTCTCTTACGAGAAGCCACATTACCGTCTGACTGTTGTCAAGCCACTAACGAAGCAGAAGAGTTGGCTTTAGTCACACTAGGGGTGAGAGTTGCATTTTCACGATTGAGAAGTGGTGTGAATTCTATGGCGTTGGTGGTATAGTGGTGAGCATAGCTGCCTTCCAAGCAGTTGACCCGGGTTCGATTCCCGGCCAACGCATTGTTTCTCTTGTTTTGAAGTATTCTTGTTAACACTCTCTCCAGAGGCCAATGGTTGTGCGGTCAGGCTCAAAAAGAGTGCGCCCAGGAGGTATGCAGCTGCAAAGTCTGTGCGAGAGAGCCTCCGAGTTGAAGCATGCAAGGTTGTCGGACACTCAAAAGCATCCTTCGAGCCGGAATCGAACCAGCGACCTAAGGATTGCTAATTAGCTACTACAGTCCTCCGCTCTACCAGCTGAGCTATCGAAGGTTTAGCCAGATATGCGTGCAGCTGCTTCCTAGGTTTTTGTGTCAGTGCCAACTAAAAAGAAGTTGGCCCTTCATTTGAAGGTAGTGCCAAGTGGAAGTTTTGGAGGATGCGGGCATCGATCCCGCTACCTCTCGCATGCTAAGCGAGCGCTCTACCATTTGAGCTAATCCCCCTCTACTGTTGCTGGTTTCTGGCACTCGGGTCACACCGCAGTCATGTTATCATGCCTAAACCAAGCTTTGACCATGGGAGAAGAAAGGTTTCTTTTTTTTTTTTTTTTTTTTTTAAGTGTGGATTTTTTGGTGCCTTGAAATATAAAGGACAGTGGAGTTTGCTGGGCTTTGGGTGGCCTGAAAGAACGAGACAGTGAATTTTTGGGGTACCTTTTTCCTGGGAGCATGAAAAATACAAAACTCTGCGCCTAGCAGAGGATGGTTTCGATCCATCGACCTCTGGGTTATGGGCCCAGCACGCTCCCGCTGCGCCACTCTGCTGCTGCTTAAACCTCTCTTACGAGAAGCCACATTACCGTCTGACTGTTGTCAAGCCACTAACGAAGCAGAAGAGTTGGCTTTAGTCACACTAGGGGTGAGAGTTGCATTTTCACGATTGAGAAGTGGTGTGAATTCTATGGCGTTGGTGGTATAGTGGTGAGCATAGCTGCCTTCCAAGCAGTTGACCCGGGTTCGATTCCCGGCCAACGCATTGTTACTCTTGTTTTGAAGTATTCTTGTTAACACTCTCTCCAGAGGCCAATGGTTGTGCGGTCAGGCTCAAAAAGAGTGCGCCCAGGAGGTATGCAGCTGCAAAGTCTGTGCGAGAGAGCCTCCGAGTTGAAGCATGCAAGGTTGTCGGACACTCAAAAGCATCCTTCGAGCCGGAATCGAACCAGCGACCTAAGGATTGCTAATTAGCTACTACAGTCCTCCGCTCTACCAGCTGAGCTATCGAAGGTTTAGCCAGATATGCGTGCAGCTGCTTCCTAGGTTTTTGTGTCAGTGCCAACTAAAAAGAAGTTGGCCCTTCATTTGAAGGTAGTGCCAAGTGGAAGTTTTGGAGGATGCGGGCATCGATCCCGCTACCTCTCGCATGCTAAGCGAGCGCTCTACCATTTGAGCTAATCCCCCTCTACTGTTGCTGGTTTCTGGCACTCAGGTCACACCGCAGTCATGTTATCATGCCTAAACCAAGTTTTGACCATGGGAGAAGAAAGGTTTCTTTTTTTTTTTTTTTTTTTTTTTTTTTTTTTAAAGTGTGGATTTTTTGGTGCCTTGAAATATAAAGGACAGTGGAGTTTGCTGGGCTTTGGGTGGCCTGAAAGAACGAGACAGTGAATTTTTGGGGTACCTTTTTCCTGGGAGCATGAAAAATACAAAACTCTGCGCCTAGCAGAGGATGGTTTCGATCCATCGACCTCTGGGTTATGGGCCCAGCACGCTCCCGCTGCGCCACTCTGCTGCTGCTTAAACCTCTCTTACGAGAAGCCACATTACCGTCTGACTGTTGTCAAGCCACTAACGAAGCAGAAGAGTTGGCTTTAGTCACACTAGGGGTGAGAGTTGCATTTTCACGATTGAGAAGTGGTGTGAATTCTATGGCGTTGGTGGTATAGTGGTGAGCATAGCTGCCTTCCAAGCAGTTGACCCGGGTTCGATTCCCGGCCAACGCATTGTTTCTCTTGTTTTGAAGTATTCTTGTTAACACTCTCTCCAGAGGCCAATGGTTGTGCGGTCAGGCTCAAAAAGAGTGCGCCCAGGAGGTATGCAGCTGCAAAGTCTGTGCGAGAGAGCCTCCGAGTTGAAGCATGCAAGGTTGTCGGACACTCAAAAGCATCCTTCGAGCCGGAATCGAACCAGCGACCTAAGGATTGCTAATTAGCTACTACAGTCCTCCGCTCTACCAGCTGAGCTATCGAAGGTTTAGCCAGATATGCGTGCAGCTGCTTCCTAGGTTTTTGTGTCAGTGCCAACTAAAAAGAAGTTGGCCCTTCATTTGAAGGTAGTGCCAAGTGGAAGTTTTGGAGGATGCGGGCATCGATCCCGCTACCTCTCGCATGCTAAGCGAGCGCTCTACCATTTGAGCTAATCCCCCTCTACTGTTGCTGGTTTCTGGCACTCGGGTCACACCGCAGTCATGTTATCATGCCTAAACCAAGCTTTGACCATGGGAGAAGAAAGGTTTCTTTTTTTTTTTTTTTTTTTTTTAAGTGTGGATTTTTTGGTGCCTTGAAATATAAAGGACAGTGGAGTTTGCTGGGCTTTGGGTGGCCTGAAAGAACGAGACAGTGAATTTTTGGGGTACCTTTTTCCTGGGAGCATGAAAAATACAAAACTCTGCGCCTAGCAGAGGATGGTTTCGATCCATCGACCTCTGGGTTATGGGCCCAGCACGCTCCCGCTGCGCCACTCTGCTGCTGCTTAAACCTCTCTTACGAGAAGCCACATTACCGTCTGACTGTTGTCAAGCCACTAACGAAGCAGAAGAGTTGGCTTTAGTCACACTAGGGGTGAGAGTTGCATTTTCACGATTGAGAAGTGGTGTGAATTCTATGGCGTTGGTGGTATAGTGGTGAGCATAGCTGCCTTCCAAGCAGTTGACCCGGGTTCGATTCCCGGCCAACGCATTGTTACTCTTGTTTTGAAGTATTCTTGTTAACACTCTCTCCAGAGGCCAATGGTTGTGCGGTCAGGCTCAAAAAGAGTGCGCCCAGGAGGTATGCAGCTGCAAAGTCTGTGCGAGAGAGCCTCCGAGTTGAAGCATGCAAGGTTGTCGGACACTCAAAAGCATCCTTCGAGCCGGAATCGAACCAGCGACCTAAGGATTGCTAATTAGCTACTACAGTCCTCCGCTCTACCAGCTGAGCTATCGAAGGTTTAGCCAGATATGCGTGCAGCTGCTTCCTAGGTTTTTGTGTCAGTGCCAACTAAAAAGAAGTTGGCCCTTCATTTGAAGGTAGTGCCAAGTGGAAGTTTTGGAGGATGCGGGCATCGATCCCGCTACCTCTCGCATGCTAAGCGAGCGCTCTACCATTTGAGCTAATCCCCCTCTACTGTTGCTGGTTTCTGGCACTCAGGTCACACCGCAGTCATGTTATCATGCCTAAACCAAGTTTTGACCATGGGAGAAGAAAGGTTTCTTTTTTTTTTTTTTTTTTTTTTTTTTTTTAAAGTGTGGATTTTTTGGTGCCTTGAAATATAAAGGACAGTGGAGTTTGCTGGGCTTTGGGTGGCCTGAAAGAACGAGACAGTGAATTTTTGGGGTACCTTTTTCCTGGGAGCATGAAAAATACAAAACTCTGCGCCTAGCAGAGGATGGTTTCGATCCATCGACCTCTGGGTTATGGGCCCAGCACGCTCCCGCTGCGCCACTCTGCTGCTGCTTAAACCTCTCTTACGAGAAGCCACATTACCGTCTGACTGTTGTCAAGCCACTAACGAAGCAGAAGAGTTGGCTTTAGTCACACTAGGGGTGAGAGTTGCATTTTCACGATTGAGAAGTGGTGTGAATTCTATGGCGTTGGTGGTATAGTGGTGAGCATAGCTGCCTTCCAAGCAGTTGACCCGGGTTCGATTCCCGGCCAACGCATTGTTACTCTTGTTTTGAAGTATTCTTGTTAACACTCTCTCCAGAGGCCAATGGTTGTGCGGTCAGGCTCAAAAAGAGTGCGCCCAGGAGGTATGCAGCTGCAAAGTCTGTGCGAGAGAGCCTCCGAGTTGAAGCATGCAAGGTTGTCGGACACTCAAAAGCATCCTTCGAGCCGGAATCGAACCAGCGACCTAAGGATTGCTAATTAGCTACTACAGTCCTCCGCTCTACCAGCTGAGCTATCGAAGGTTTAGCCAGATATGCGTGCAGCTGCTTCCTAGGTTTTTGTGTCAGTGCCAACTAAAAAGAAGTTGGCCCTTCATTTGAAGGTAGTGCCAAGTGGAAGTTTTGGAGGATGCGGGCATCGATCCCGCTACCTCTCGCATGCTAAGCGAGCGCTCTACCATTTGAGCTAATCCCCCTCTACTGTTGCTGGTTTCTGGCACTCAGGTCACACCGCAGTCATGTTATCATGCCTAAACCAAGTTTTGACCATGGGAGAAGAAAGGTTTCTTTTTTTTTTTTTTTTTTTTTTTTTTTTTTTTAAAGTGTGGATTTTTTGGTGCCTTGAAATATAAAGGACAGTGGAGTTTGCTGGGCTTTGGGTGGCCTGAAAGAACGAGACAGTGAATTTTTGGGGTACCTTTTTCCTGGGAGCATGAAAAATACAAAACTCTGCGCCTAGCAGAGGATGGTTTCGATCCATCGACCTCTGGGTTATGGGCCCAGCACGCTCCCGCTGCGCCACTCTGCTGCTGCTTAAACCTCTCTTACGAGAAGCCACATTACCGTCTGACTGTTGTCAAGCCACTAACGAAGCAGAAGAGTTGGCTTTAGTCACACTAGGGGTGAGAGTTGCATTTTCACGATTGAGAAGTGGTGTGAATTCTATGGCGTTGGTGGTATAGTGGTGAGCATAGCTGCCTTCCAAGCAGTTGACCCGGGTTCGATTCCCGGCCAACGCATTGTTACTCTTGTTTTGAAGTATTCTTGTTAACACTCTCTCCAGAGGCCAATGGTTGTGCGGTCAGGCTCAAAAAGAGTGCGCCCAGGAGGTATGCAGCTGCAAAGTCTGTGCGAGAGAGCCTCCGAGTTGAAGCATGCAAGGTTGTCGGACACTCAAAAGCATCCTTCGAGCCGGAATCGAACCAGCGACCTAAGGATTGCTAATTAGCTACTACAGTCCTCCGCTCTACCAGCTGAGCTATCGAAGGTTTAGCCAGATATGCGTGCAGCTGCTTCCTAGGTTTTTGTGTCAGTGCCAACTAAAAAGAAGTTGGCCCTTCATTTGAAGGTAGTGCCAAGTGGAAGTTTTGGAGGATGCGGGCATCGATCCCGCTACCTCTCGCATGCTAAGCGAGCGCTCTACCATTTGAGCTAATCCCCCTCTACTGTTGCTGGTTTCTGGCACTCAGGTCACACCGCAGTCATGTTATCATGCCTAAACCAAGTTTTGACCATGGGAGAAGAAAGGTTTCTTTTTTTTTTTTTTTTTTTTTTTTTTTTTTTAAAGTGTGGATTTTTTGGTGCCTTGAAATATAAAGGACAGTGGAGTTTGCTGGGCTTTGGGTGGCCTGAAAGAACGAGACAGTGAATTTTTGGGGTACCTTTTTCCTGGGAGCATGAAAAATACAAAACTCTGCGCCTAGCAGAGGATGGTTTCGATCCATCGACCTCTGGGTTATGGGCCCAGCACGCTCCCGCTGCGCCACTCTGCTGCTGCTTAAACCTCTCTTACGAGAAGCCACATTACCGTCTGACTGTTGTCAAGCCACTAACGAAGCAGAAGAGTTGGCTTTAGTCACACTAGGGGTGAGAGTTGCATTTTCACGATTGAGAAGTGGTGTGAATTCTATGGCGTTGGTGGTATAGTGGTGAGCATAGCTGCCTTCCAAGCAGTTGACCCGGGTTCGATTCCTGGCCAACGCATTGTTTCTCTTGTTTTGAAGTATTCTTGTTAACACTCTCTCCAGAGGCCAATGGTTGTGCGGTCAGGCTCAAAAAGAGTGCGCCCAGGAGGTATGCAGCTGCAAAGTCTGTGCGAGAGAGCCTCCGAGTTGAAGCATGCAAGGTTGTCGGACACTCAAAAGCATCCTTCGAGCCGGAATCGAACCAGCGACCTAAGGATTGCTAATTAGCTACTACAGTCCTCCGCTCTACCAGCTGAGCTATCGAAGGTTTAGCCAGATATGCGTGCAGCTGCTTCCTAGGTTTTTGTGTCAGTGCCAACTAAAAAGAAGTTGGCCCTTCATTTGAAGGTAGTGCCAAGTGGAAGTTTTGGAGGATGCGGGCATCGATCCCGCTACCTCTCGCATGCTAAGCGAGCGCTCTACCATTTGAGCTAATCCCCCTCTACTGTTGCTGGTTTCTGGCACTCGGGTCACACCGCAGTCATGTTATCATGCCTAAACCAAGCTTTGACCATGGGAGAAGAAAGGTTTCTTTTTTTTTTTTTTTTTTTTTTAAGTGTGGATTTTTTGGTGCCTTGAAATATAAAGGACAGTGGAGTTTGCTGGGCTTTGGGTGGCCTGAAAGAACGAGACAGTGAATTTTTGGGGTACCTTTTTCCTGGGAGCATGAAAAATACAAAACTCTGCGCCTAGCAGAGGATGGTTTCGATCCATCGACCTCTGGGTTATGGGCCCAGCACGCTCCCGCTGCGCCACTCTGCTGCTGCTTAAACCTCTCTTACGAGAAGCCACATTACCGTCTGACTGTTGTCAAGCCACTAACGAAGCAGAAGAGTTGGCTTTAGTCACACTAGGGGTGAGAGTTGCATTTTCACGATTGAGAAGTGGTGTGAATTCTATGGCGTTGGTGGTATAGTGGTGAGCATAGCTGCCTTCCAAGCAGTTGACCCGGGTTCGATTCCCGGCCAACGCATTGTTACTCTTGTTTTGAAGTATTCTTGTTAACACTCTCTCCAGAGGCCAATGGTTGTGCGGTCAGGCTCAAAAAGAGTGCGCCCAGGAGGTATGCAGCTGCAAAGTCTGTGCGAGAGAGCCTCCGAGTTGAAGCATGCAAGGTTGTCGGACACTCAAAAGCATCCTTCGAGCCGGAATCGAACCAGCGACCTAAGGATTGCTAATTAGCTACTACAGTCCTCCGCTCTACCAGCTGAGCTATCGAAGGTTTAGCCAGATATGCGTGCAGCTGCTTCCTAGGTTTTTGTGTCAGTGCCAACTAAAAAGAAGTTGGCCCTTCATTTGAAGGTAGTGCCAAGTGGAAGTTTTGGAGGATGCGGGCATCGATCCCGCTACCTCTCGCATGCTAAGCGAGCGCTCTACCATTTGAGCTAATCCCCCTCTACTGTTGCTGGTTTCTGGCACTCAGGTCACACCGCAGTCATGTTATCATGCCTAAACCAAGTTTTGACCATGGGAGAAGAAAGGTTTCTTTTTTTTTTTTTTTTTTTTTTTTTTTTTTAAAGTGTGGATTTTTTGGTGCCTTGAAATATAAAGGACAGTGGAGTTTGCTGGGCTTTGGGTGGCCTGAAAGAACGAGACAGTGAATTTTTGGGGTACCTTTTTCCTGGGAGCATGAAAAATACAAAACTCTGCGCCTAGCAGAGGATGGTTTCGATCCATCGACCTCTGGGTTATGGGCCCAGCACGCTCCCGCTGCGCCACTCTGCTGCTGCTTAAACCTCTCTTACGAGAAGCCACATTACCGTCTGACTGTTGTCAAGCCACTAACGAAGCAGAAGAGTTGGCTTTAGTCACACTAGGGGTGAGAGTTGCATTTTCACGATTGAGAAGTGGTGTGAATTCTATGGCGTTGGTGGTATAGTGGTGAGCATAGCTGCCTTCCAAGCAGTTGACCCGGGTTCGATTCCCGGCCAACGCATTGTTTCTCTTGTTTTGAAGTATTCTTGTTAACACTCTCTCCAGAGGCCAATGGTTGTGCGGTCAGGCTCAAAAAGAGTGCGCCCAGGAGGTATGCAGCTGCAAAGTCTGTGCGAGAGAGCCTCCGAGTTGAAGCATGCAAGGTTGTCGGACACTCAAAAGCATCCTTCGAGCCGGAATCGAACCAGCGACCTAAGGATTGCTAATTAGCTACTACAGTCCTCCGCTCTACCAGCTGAGCTATCGAAGGTTTAGCCAGATATGCGTGCAGCTGCTTCCTAGGTTTTTGTGTCAGTGCCAACTAAAAAGAAGTTGGCCCTTCATTTGAAGGTAGTGCCAAGTGGAAGTTTTGGAGGATGCGGGCATCGATCCCGCTACCTCTCGCATGCTAAGCGAGCGCTCTACCATTTGAGCTAATCCCCCTCTACTGTTGCTGGTTTCTGGCACTCGGGTCACACCGCAGTCATGTTATCATGCCTAAACCAAGCTTTGACCATGGGAGAAGAAAGGTTTCTTTTTTTTTTTTTTTTTTTTTTAAGTGTGGATTTTTTGGTGCCTTGAAATATAAAGGACAGTGGAGTTTGCTGGGCTTTGGGTGGCCTGAAAGAACGAGACAGTGAATTTTTGGGGTACCTTTTTCCTGGGAGCATGAAAAATACAAAACTCTGCGCCTAGCAGAGGATGGTTTCGATCCATCGACCTCTGGGTTATGGGCCCAGCACGCTCCCGCTGCGCCACTCTGCTGCTGCTTAAACCTCTCTTACGAGAAGCCACATTACCGTCTGACTGTTGTCAAGCCACTAACGAAGCAGAAGAGTTGGCTTTAGTCACACTAGGGGTGAGAGTTGCATTTTCACGATTGAGAAGTGGTGTGAATTCTATGGCGTTGGTGGTATAGTGGTGAGCATAGCTGCCTTCCAAGCAGTTGACCCGGGTTCGATTCCCGGCCAACGCATTGTTACTCTTGTTTTGAAGTATTCTTGTTAACACTCTCTCCAGAGGCCAATGGTTGTGCGGTCAGGCTCAAAAAGAGTGCGCCCAGGAGGTATGCAGCTGCAAAGTCTGTGCGAGAGAGCCTCCGAGTTGAAGCATGCAAGGTTGTCGGACACTCAAAAGCATCCTTCGAGCCGGAATCGAACCAGCGACCTAAGGATTGCTAATTAGCTACTACAGTCCTCCGCTCTACCAGCTGAGCTATCGAAGGTTTAGCCAGATATGCGTGCAGCTGCTTCCTAGGTTTTTGTGTCAGTGCCAACTAAAAAGAAGTTGGCCCTTCATTTGAAGGTAGTGCCAAGTGGAAGTTTTGGAGGATGCGGGCATCGATCCCGCTACCTCTCGCATGCTAAGCGAGCGCTCTACCATTTGAGCTAATCCCCCTCTACTGTTGCTGGTTTCTGGCACTCAGGTCACACCGCAGTCATGTTATCATGCCTAAACCAAGTTTTGACCATGGGAGAAGAAAGGTTTCTTTTTTTTTTTTTTTTTTTTTTTTTTTTTTAAAGTGTGGATTTTTTGGTGCCTTGAAATATAAAGGACAGTGGAGTTTGCTGGGCTTTGGGTGGCCTGAAAGAACGAGACAGTGAATTTTTGGGGTACCTTTTTCCTGGGAGCATGAAAAATACAAAACTCTGCGCCTAGCAGAGGATGGTTTCGATCCATCGACCTCTGGGTTATGGGCCCAGCACGCTCCCGCTGCGCCACTCTGCTGCTGCTTAAACCTCTCTTACGAGAAGCCACATTACCGTCTGACTGTTGTCAAGCCACTAACGAAGCAGAAGAGTTGGCTTTAGTCACACTAGGGGTGAGAGTTGCATTTTCACGATTGAGAAGTGGTGTGAATTCTATGGCGTTGGTGGTATAGTGGTGAGCATAGCTGCCTTCCAAGCAGTTGACCCGGGTTCGATTCCCGGCCAACGCATTGTTTCTCTTGTTTTGAAGTATTCTTGTTAACACTCTCTCCAGAGGCCAATGGTTGTGCGGTCAGGCTCAAAAAGAGTGCGCCCAGGAGGTATGCAGCTGCAAAGTCTGTGCGAGAGAGCCTCCGAGTTGAAGCATGCAAGGTTGTCGGACACTCAAAAGCATCCTTCGAGCCGGAATCGAACCAGCGACCTAAGGATTGCTAATTAGCTACTACAGTCCTCCGCTCTACCAGCTGAGCTATCGAAGGTTTAGCCAGATATGCGTGCAGCTGCTTCCTAGGTTTTTGTGTCAGTGCCAACTAAAAAGAAGTTGGCCCTTCATTTGAAGGTAGTGCCAAGTGGAAGTTTTGGAGGATGCGGGCATCGATCCCGCTACCTCTCGCATGCTAAGCGAGCGCTCTACCATTTGAGCTAATCCCCCTCTACTGTTGCTGGTTTCTGGCACTCGGGTCACACCGCAGTCATGTTATCATGCCTAAACCAAGCTTTGACCATGGGAGAAGAAAGGTTTCTTTTTTTTTTTTTTTTTTTTTTAAGTGTGGATTTTTTGGTGCCTTGAAATATAAAGGACAGTGGAGTTTGCTGGGCTTTGGG
This sequence comes from Eleutherodactylus coqui, assembly GCF_035609145.1. NCBI lineage: Eukaryota > Metazoa > Chordata > Amphibia > Anura > Eleutherodactylidae > Eleutherodactylus > Eleutherodactylus coqui. Next base: position 9,640,466 of record NC_089837.1, read on the forward strand.
TGGCCTGAAAGAACGAGACAGTGAATTTTTGGGGTACCTTTTTCCTGGGAGCATGAAAAATACAAAACTCTGCGCCTAGCAGAGGATGGTTTCGATCCATCGACCTCTGGGTTATGGGCCCAGCACGCTCCCGCTGCGCCACTCTGCTGCTGCTTAAACCTCTCTTACGAGAAGCCACATTACCGTCTGACTGTTGTCAAGCCACTAACGAAGCAGAAGAGTTGGCTTTAGTCACACTAGGGGTGAGAGTTGCATTTTCACGATTGAGAAGTGGTGTGAATTCTATGGCGTTGGTGGTATAGTGGTGAGCATAGCTGCCTTCCAAGCAGTTGACCCGGGTTCGATTCCCGGCCAACGCATTGTTACTCTTGTTTTGAAGTATTCTTGTTAACACTCTCTCCAGAGGCCAATGGTTGTGCGGTCAGGCTCAAAAAGAGTGCGCCCAGGAGGTATGCAGCTGCAAAGTCTGTGCGAGAGAGCCTCCGAGTTGAAGCATGCAAGGTTGTCGGACACTCAAAAGCATCCTTCGAGCCGGAATCGAACCAGCGACCTAAGGATTGCTAATTAGCTACTACAGTCCTCCGCTCTACCAGCTGAGCTATCGAAGGTTTAGCCAGATATGCGTGCAGCTGCTTCCTAGGTTTTTGTGTCAGTGCCAACTAAAAAGAAGTTGGCCCTTCATTTGAAGGTAGTGCCAAGTGGAAGTTTTGGAGGATGCGGGCATCGATCCCGCTACCTCTCGCATGCTAAGCGAGCGCTCTACCATTTGAGCTAATCCCCCTCTACTGTTGCTGGTTTCTGGCACTCAGGTCACACCGCAGTCATGTTATCATGCCTAAACCAAGTTTTGACCATGGGAGAAGAAAGGTTTCTTTTTTTTTTTTTTTTTTTTTTTTTTTTTAAAGTGTGGATTTTTTGGTGCCTTGAAATATAAAGGACAGTGGAGTTTGCTGGGCTTTGGGTGGCCTGAAAGAACGAGACAGTGAATTTTTGGGGTACCTTTTTCCTGGGAGCATGAAAAATACAAAACTCTGCGCCTAGCAGAGGATGGTTTCGATCCATCGACCTCTGGGTTATGGGCCCAGCACGCTCCCGCTGCGCCACTCTGCTGCTGCTTAAACCTCTCTTACGAGAAGCCACATTACCGTCTGACTGTTGTCAAGCCACTAACGAAGCAGAAGAGTTGGCTTTAGTCACACTAGGGGTGAGAGTTGCATTTTCACGATTGAGAAGTGGTGTGAATTCTATGGCGTTGGTGGTATAGTGGTGAGCATAGCTGCCTTCCAAGCAGTTGACCCGGGTTCGATTCCTGGCCAACGCATTGTTTCTCTTGTTTTGAAGTATTCTTGTTAACACTCTCTCCAGAGGCCAATGGTTGTGCGGTCAGGCTCAAAAAGAGTGCGCCCAGGAGGTATGCAGCTGCAAAGTCTGTGCGAGAGAGCCTCCGAGTTGAAGCATGCAAGGTTGTCGGACACTCAAAAGCATCCTTCGAGCCGGAATCGAACCAGCGACCTAAGGATTGCTAATTAGCTACTACAGTCCTCCGCTCTACCAGCTGAGCTATCGAAGGTTTAGCCAGATATGCGTGCAGCTGCTTCCTAGGTTTTTGTGTCAGTGCCAACTAAAAAGAAGTTGGCCCTTCATTTGAAGGTAGTGCCAAGTGGAAGTTTTGGAGGATGCGGGCATCGATCCCGCTACCTCTCGCATGCTAAGCGAGCGCTCTACCATTTGAGCTAATCCCCCTCTACTGTTGCTGGTTTCTGGCACTCGGGTCACACCGCAGTCATGTTGTCATGCCTAAACCAAGTTTTGACCATGGGAGAAGAAAGGTTTTTTTTTTTTTTTTTTTTTTTTTTTTAAGTGTGGATTTTTTGGTGCCTTGAAATATAAAGGACAGTGGAGTTTGCTGGGCTTTGGGTGGCCTGAAAGAACGAGACAGTGAATTTTTGGGGTACCTTTTTCCTGGGAGCATGAAAAATACAAAACTCTGCGCCTAGCAGAGGATGGTTTCGATCCATCGACCTCTGGGTTATGGGCCCAGCACGCTCCCGCTGCGCCACTCTGCTGCTGCTTAAACCTCTCTTACGAGAAGCCACATTACCGTCTGACTGTTGTCAAGCCACTAACGAAGCAGAAGAGTTGGCTTTAGTCACACTAGGGGTGAGAGTTGCATTTTCACGATTGAGAAGTGGTGTGAATTCTATGGCGTTGGTGGTATAGTGGTGAGCATAGCTGCCTTCCAAGCAGTTGACCCGGGTTCGATTCCCGGCCAACGCATTGTTTCTCTTGTTTTGAAGTATTCTTGTTAACACTCTCTCCAGAGGCCAATGGTTGTGCGGTCAGGCTCAAAAAGAGTGCGCCCAGGAGGTATGCAGCTGCAAAGTCTGTGCGAGAGAGCCTCCGAGTTGAAGCATGCAAGGTTGTCGGACACTCAAAAGCATCCTTCGAGCCGGAATCGAACCAGCGACCTAAGGATTGCTAATTAGCTACTACAGTCCTCCGCTCTACCAGCTGAGCTATCGAAGGTTTAGCCAGATATGCGTGCAGCTGCTTCCTAGGTTTTTGTGTCAGTGCCAACTAAAAAGAAGTTGGCCCTTCATTTGAAGGTAGTGCCAAGTGGAAGTTTTGGAGGATGCGGGCATCGATCCCGCTACCTCTCGCATGCTAAGCGAGCGCTCTACCATTTGAGCTAATCCCCCTCTACTGTTGCTGGTTTCTGGCACTCGGGTCACACCGCAGTCATGTTATCATGCCTAAACCAAGCTTTGACCATGGGAGAAGAAAGGTTTCTTTTTTTTTTTTTTTTTTTTTTAAGTGTGGATTTTTTGGTGCCTTGAAATATAAAGGACAGTGGAGTTTGCTGGGCTTTGGGTGGCCTGAAAGAACGAGACAGTGAATTTTTGGGGTACCTTTTTCCTGGGAGCATGAAAAATACAAAACTCTGCGCCTAGCAGAGGATGGTTTCGATCCATCGACCTCTGGGTTATGGGCCCAGCACGCTCCCGCTGCGCCACTCTGCTGCTGCTTAAACCTCTCTTACGAGAAGCCACATTACCGTCTGACTGTTGTCAAGCCACTAACGAAGCAGAAGAGTTGGCTTTAGTCACACTAGGGGTGAGAGTTGCATTTTCACGATTGAGAAGTGGTGTGAATTCTATGGCGTTGGTGGTATAGTGGTGAGCATAGCTGCCTTCCAAGCAGTTGACCCGGGTTCGATTCCCGGCCAACGCATTGTTTCTCTTGTTTTGAAGTATTCTTGTTAACACTCTCTCCAGAGGCCAATGGTTGTGCGGTCAGGCTCAAAAAGAGTGCGCCCAGGAGGTATGCAGCTGCAAAGTCTGTGCGAGAGAGCCTCCGAGTTGAAGCATGCAAGGTTGTCGGACACTCAAAAGCATCCTTCGAGCCGGAATCGAACCAGCGACCTAAGGATTGCTAATTAGCTACTACAGTCCTCCGCTCTACCAGCTGAGCTATCGAAGGTTTAGCCAGATATGCGTGCAGCTGCTTCCTAGGTTTTTGTGTCAGTGCCAACTAAAAAGAAGTTGGCCCTTCATTTGAAGGTAGTGCCAAGTGGAAGTTTTGGAGGATGCGGGCATCGATCCCGCTACCTCTCGCATGCTAAGCGAGCGCTCTACCATTTGAGCTAATCCCCCTCTACTGTTGCTGGTTTCTGGCACTCGGGTCACACCGCAGTCATGTTATCATGCCTAAACCAAGTTTTGACCATGGGAGAAGAAAGGTTTCTTTTTTTTTTTTTTTTTTTTTTTTTTTTTAAAGTGTGGATTTTTTGGTGCCTTGAAATATAAAGGACAGTGGAGTTTGCTGGGCTTTGGGTGGCCTGAAAGAACGAGACAGTGAATTTTTGGGGTACCTTTTTCCTGGGAGCATGAAAAATACAAAACTCTGCGCCTAGCAGAGGATGGTTTCGATCCATCGACCTCTGGGTTATGGGCCCAGCACGCTCCCGCTGCGCCACTCTGCTGCTGCTTAAACCTCTCTTACGAGAAGCCACATTACCGTCTGACTGTTGTCAAGCCACTAACGAAGCAGAAGAGTTGGCTTTAGTCACACTAGGGGTGAGAGTTGCATTTTCACGATTGAGAAGTGGTGTGAATTCTATGGCGTTGGTGGTATAGTGGTGAGCATAGCTGCCTTCCAAGCAGTTGACCCGGGTTCGATTCCCGGCCAACGCATTGTTACTCTTGTTTTGAAGTATTCTTGTTAACACTCTCTCCAGAGGCCAATGGTTGTGCGGTCAGGCTCAAAAAGAGTGCGCCCAGGAGGTATGCAGCTGCAAAGTCTGTGCGAGAGAGCCTCCGAGTTGAAGCATGCAAGGTTGTCGGACACTCAAAAGCATCCTTCGAGCCGGAATCGAACCAGCGACCTAAGGATTGCTAATTAGCTACTACAGTCCTCCGCTCTACCAGCTGAGCTATCGAAGGTTTAGCCAGATATGCGTGCAGCTGCTTCCTAGGTTTTTGTGTCAGTGCCAACTAAAAAGAAGTTGGCCCTTCATTTGAAGGTAGTGCCAAGTGGAAGTTTTGGAGGATGCGGGCATCGATCCCGCTACCTCTCGCATGCTAAGCGAGCGCTCTACCATTTGAGCTAATCCCCCTCTACTGTTGCTGGTTTCTGGCACTCAGGTCACACCGCAGTCATGTTATCATGCCTAAACCAAGTTTTGACCATGGGAGAAGAAAGGTTTCTTTTTTTTTTTTTTTTTTTTTTTTTTTTTTTAAAGTGTGGATTTTTTGGTGCCTTGAAATATAAAGGACAGTGGAGTTTGCTGGGCTTTGGGTGGCCTGAAAGAACGAGACAGTGAATTTTTGGGGTACCTTTTTCCTGGGAGCATGAAAAATACAAAACTCTGCGCCTAGCAGAGGATGGTTTCGATCCATCGACCTCTGGGTTATGGGCCCAGCACGCTCCCGCTGCGCCACTCTGCTGCTGCTTAAACCTCTCTTACGAGAAGCCACATTACCGTCTGACTGTTGTCAAGCCACTAACGAAGCAGAAGAGTTGGCTTTAGTCACACTAGGGGTGAGAGTTGCATTTTCACGATTGAGAAGTGGTGTGAATTCTATGGCGTTGGTGGTATAGTGGTGAGCATAGCTGCCTTCCAAGCAGTTGACCCGGGTTCGATTCCCGGCCAACGCATTGTTTCTCTTGTTTTGAAGTATTCTTGTTAACACTCTCTCCAGAGGCCAATGGTTGTGCGGTCAGGCTCAAAAAGAGTGCGCCCAGGAGGTATGCAGCTGCAAAGTCTGTGCGAGAGAGCCTCCGAGTTGAAGCATGCAAGGTTGTCGGACACTCAAAAGCATCCTTCGAGCCGGAATCGAACCAGCGACCTAAGGATTGCTAATTAGCTACTACAGTCCTCCGCTCTACCAGCTGAGCTATCGAAGGTTTAGCCAGATATGCGTGCAGCTGCTTCCTAGGTTTTTGTGTCAGTGCCAACTAAAAAGAAGTTGGCCCTTCATTTGAAGGTAGTGCCAAGTGGAAGTTTTGGAGGATGCGGGCATCGATCCCGCTACCTCTCGCATGCTAAGCGAGCGCTCTACCATTTGAGCTAATCCCCCTCTACTGTTGCTGGTTTCTGGCACTCGGGTCACACCGCAGTCATGTTATCATGCCTAAACCAAGCTTTGACCATGGGAGAAGAAAGGTTTCTTTTTTTTTTTTTTTTTTTTTTAAGTGTGGATTTTTTGGTGCCTTGAAATATAAAGGACAGTGGAGTTTGCTGGGCTTTGGGTGGCCTGAAAGAACGAGACAGTGAATTTTTGGGGTACCTTTTTCCTGGGAGCATGAAAAATACAAAACTCTGCGCCTAGCAGAGGATGGTTTCGATCCATCGACCTCTGGGTTATGGGCCCAGCACGCTCCCGCTGCGCCACTCTGCTGCTGCTTAAACCTCTCTTACGAGAAGCCACATTACCGTCTGACTGTTGTCAAGCCACTAACGAAGCAGAAGAGTTGGCTTTAGTCACACTAGGGGTGAGAGTTGCATTTTCACGATTGAGAAGTGGTGTGAATTCTATGGCGTTGGTGGTATAGTGGTGAGCATAGCTGCCTTCCAAGCAGTTGACCCGGGTTCGATTCCCGGCCAACGCATTGTTACTCTTGTTTTGAAGTATTCTTGTTAACACTCTCTCCAGAGGCCAATGGTTGTGCGGTCAGGCTCAAAAAGAGTGCGCCCAGGAGGTATGCAGCTGCAAAGTCTGTGCGAGAGAGCCTCCGAGTTGAAGCATGCAAGGTTGTCGGACACTCAAAAGCATCCTTCGAGCCGGAATCGAACCAGCGACCTAAGGATTGCTAATTAGCTACTACAGTCCTCCGCTCTACCAGCTGAGCTATCGAAGGTTTAGCCAGATATGCGTGCAGCTGCTTCCTAGGTTTTTGTGTCAGTGCCAACTAAAAAGAAGTTGGCCCTTCATTTGAAGGTAGTGCCAAGTGGAAGTTTTGGAGGATGCGGGCATCGATCCCGCTACCTCTCGCATGCTAAGCGAGCGCTCTACCATTTGAGCTAATCCCCCTCTACTGTTGCTGGTTTCTGGCACTCAGGTCACACCGCAGTCATGTTATCATGCCTAAACCAAGTTTTGACCATGGGAGAAGAAAGGTTTCTTTTTTTTTTTTTTTTTTTTTTTTTTTTTTAAAGTGTGGATTTTTTGGTGCCTTGAAATATAAAGGACAGTGGAGTTTGCTGGGCTTTGGGTGGCCTGAAAGAACGAGACAGTGAATTTTTGGGGTACCTTTTTCCTGGGAGCATGAAAAATACAAAACTCTGCGCCTAGCAGAGGATGGTTTCGATCCATCGACCTCTGGGTTATGGGCCCAGCACGCTCCCGCTGCGCCACTCTGCTGCTGCTTAAACCTCTCTTACGAGAAGCCACATTACCGTCTGACTGTTGTCAAGCCACTAACGAAGCAGAAGAGTTGGCTTTAGTCACACTAGGGGTGAGAGTTGCATTTTCACGATTGAGAAGTGGTGTGAATTCTATGGCGTTGGTGGTATAGTGGTGAGCATAGCTGCCTTCCAAGCAGTTGACCCGGGTTCGATTCCTGGCCAACGCATTGTTTCTCTTGTTTTGAAGTATTCTTGTTAACACTCTCTCCAGAGGCCAATGGTTGTGCGGTCAGGCTCAAAAAGAGTGCGCCCAGGAGGTATGCAGCTGCAAAGTCTGTGCGAGAGAGCCTCCGAGTTGAAGCATGCAAGGTTGTCGGACACTCAAAAGCATCCTTCGAGCCGGAATCGAACCAGCGACCTAAGGATTGCTAATTAGCTACTACAGTCCTCCGCTCTACCAGCTGAGCTATCGAAGGTTTAGCCAGATATGCGTGCAGCTGCTTCCTAGGTTTTTGTGTCAGTGCCAACTAAAAAGAAGTTGGCCCTTCATTTGAAGGTAGTGCCAAGTGGAAGTTTTGGAGGATGCGGGCATCGATCCCGCTACCTCTCGCATGCTAAGCGAGCGCTCTACCATTTGAGCTAATCCCCCTCTACTGTTGCTGGTTTCTGGCACTCGGGTCACACCGCAGTCATGTTGTCATGCCTAAACCAAGTTTTGACCATGGGAGAAGAAAGGTTTTTTTTTTTTTTTTTTTTTTTTTTTTAAGTGTGGATTTTTTGGTGCCTTGAAATATAAAGGACAGTGGAGTTTGCTGGGCTTTGGGTGGCCTGAAAGAACGAGACAGTGAATTTTTGGGGTACCTTTTTCCTGGGAGCATGAAAAATACAAAACTCTGCGCCTAGCAGAGGATGGTTTCGATCCATCGACCTCTGGGTTATGGGCCCAGCACGCTCCCGCTGCGCCACTCTGCTGCTGCTTAAACCTCTCTTACGAGAAGCCACATTACCGTCTGACTGTTGTCAAGCCACTAACGAAGCAGAAGAGTTGGCTTTAGTCACACTAGGGGTGAGAGTTGCATTTTCACGATTGAGAAGTGGTGTGAATTCTATGGCGTTGGTGGTATAGTGGTGAGCATAGCTGCCTTCCAAGCAGTTGACCCGGGTTCGATTCCCGGCCAACGCATTGTTTCTCTTGTTTTGAAGTATTCTTGTTAACACTCTCTCCAGAGGCCAATGGTTGTGCGGTCAGGCTCAAAAAGAGTGCGCCCAGGAGGTATGCAGCTGCAAAGTCTGTGCGAGAGAGCCTCCGAGTTGAAGCATGCAAGGTTGTCGGACACTCAAAAGCATCCTTCGAGCCGGAATCGAACCAGCGACCTAAGGATTGCTAATTAGCTACTACAGTCCTCCGCTCTACCAGCTGAGCTATCGAAGGTTTAGCCAGATATGCGTGCAGCTGCTTCCTAGGTTTTTGTGTCAGTGCCAACTAAAAAGAAGTTGGCCCTTCATTTGAAGGTAGTGCCAAGTGGAAGTTTTGGAGGATGCGGGCATCGATCCCGCTACCTCTCGCATGCTAAGCGAGCGCTCTACCATTTGAGCTAATCCCCCTCTACTGTTGCTGGTTTCTGGCACTCGGGTCACACCGCAGTCATGTTATCATGCCTAAACCAAGCTTTGACCATGGGAGAAGAAAGGTTTCTTTTTTTTTTTTTTTTTTTTTTAAGTGTGGATTTTTTGGTGCCTTGAAATATAAAGGACAGTGGAGTTTGCTGGGCTTTGGGTGGCCTGAAAGAACGAGACAGTGAATTTTTGGGGTACCTTTTTCCTGGGAGCATGAAAAATACAAAACTCTGCGCCTAGCAGAGGATGGTTTCGATCCATCGACCTCTGGGTTATGGGCCCAGCACGCTCCCGCTGCGCCACTCTGCTGCTGCTTAAACCTCTCTTACGAGAAGCCACATTACCGTCTGACTGTTGTCAAGCCACTAACGAAGCAGAAGAGTTGGCTTTAGTCACACTAGGGGTGAGAGTTGCATTTTCACGATTGAGAAGTGGTGTGAATTCTATGGCGTTGGTGGTATAGTGGTGAGCATAGCTGCCTTCCAAGCAGTTGACCCGGGTTCGATTCCTGGCCAACGCATTGTTTCTCTTGTTTTGAAGTATTCTTGTTAACACTCTCTCCAGAGGCCAATGGTTGTGCGGTCAGGCTCAAAAAGAGTGCGCCCAGGAGGTATGCAGCTGCAAAGTCTGTGCGAGAGAGCCTCCGAGTTGAAGCATGCAAGGTTGTCGGACACTCAAAAGCATCCTTCGAGCCGGAATCGAACCAGCGACCTAAGGATTGCTAATTAGCTACTACAGTCCTCCGCTCTACCAGCTGAGCTATCGAAGGTTTAGCCAGATATGCGTGCAGCTGCTTCCTAGGTTTTTGTGTCAGTGCCAACTAAAAAGAAGTTGGCCCTTCATTTGAAGGTAGTGCCAAGTGGAAGTTTTGGAGGATGCGGGCATCGATCCCGCTACCTCTCGCATGCTAAGCGAGCGCTCTACCATTTGAGCTAATCCCCCTCTACTGTTGCTGGTTTCTGGCACTCGGGTCACACCGCAGTCATGTTGTCATGCCTAAACCAAGTTTTGACCATGGGAGAAGAAAGGTTTTTTTTTTTTTTTTTTTTTTTTTTTTAAGTGTGGATTTTTTGGTGCCTTGAAATATAAAGGACAGTGGAGTTTGCTGGGCTTTGGGTGGCCTGAAAGAACGAGACAGTGAATTTTTGGGGTACCTTTTTCCTGGGAGCATGAAAAATACAAAACTCTGCGCCTAGCAGAGGATGGTTTCGATCCATCGACCTCTGGGTTATGGGCCCAGCACGCTCCCGCTGCGCCACTCTGCTGCTGCTTAAACCTCTCTTACGAGAAGCCACATTACCGTCTGACTGTTGTCAAGCCACTAACGAAGCAGAAGAGTTGGCTTTAGTCACACTAGGGGTGAGAGTTGCATTTTCACGATTGAGAAGTGGTGTGAATTCTATGGCGTTGGTGGTATAGTGGTGAGCATAGCTGCCTTCCAAGCAGTTGACCCGGGTTCGATTCCCGGCCAACGCATTGTTTCTCTTGTTTTGAAGTATTCTTGTTAACACTCTCTCCAGAGGCCAATGGTTGTGCGGTCAGGCTCAAAAAGAGTGCGCCCAGGAGGTATGCAGCTGCAAAGTCTGTGCGAGAGAGCCTCCGAGTTGAAGCATGCAAGGTTGTCGGACACTCAAAAGCATCCTTCGAGCCGGAATCGAACCAGCGACCTAAGGATTGCTAATTAGCTACTACAGTCCTCCGCTCTACCAGCTGAGCTATCGAAGGTTTAGCCAGATATGCGTGCAGCTGCTTCCTAGGTTTTTGTGTCAGTGCCAACTAAAAAGAAGTTGGCCCTTCATTTGAAGGTAGTGCCAAGTGGAAGTTTTGGAGGATGCGGGCATCGATCCCGCTACCTCTCGCATGCTAAGCGAGCGCTCTACCATTTGAGCTAATCCCCCTCTACTGTTGCTGGTTTCTGGCACTCGGGTCACACCGCAGTCATGTTATCATGCCTAAACCAAGCTTTGACCATGGGAGAAGAAAGGTTTCTTTTTTTTTTTTTTTTTTTTTTAAGTGTGGATTTTTTGGTGCCTTGAAATATAAAGGACAGTGGAGTTTGCTGGGCTTTGGGTGGCCTGAAAGAACGAGACAGTGAATTTTTGGGGTACCTTTTTCCTGGGAGCATGAAAAATACAAAACTCTGCGCCTAGCAGAGGATGGTTTCGATCCATCGACCTCTGGGTTATGGGCCCAGCACGCTCCCGCTGCGCCACTCTGCTGCTGCTTAAACCTCTCTTACGAGAAGCCACATTACCGTCTGACTGTTGTCAAGCCACTAACGAAGCAGAAGAGTTGGCTTTAGTCACACTAGGGGTGAGAGTTGCATTTTCACGATTGAGAAGTGGTGTGAATTCTATGGCGTTGGTGGTATAGTGGTGAGCATAGCTGCCTTCCAAGCAGTTGACCCGGGTTCGATTCCCGGCCAACGCATTGTTTCTCTTGTTTTGAAGTATTCTTGTTAACACTCTCTCCAGAGGCCAATGGTTGTGCGGTCAGGCTCAAAAAGAGTGCGCCCAGGAGGTATGCAGCTGCAAAGTCTGTGCGAGAGAGCCTCCGAGTTGAAGCATGCAAGGTTGTCGGACACTCAAAAGCATCCTTCGAGCCGGAATCGAACCAGCGACCTAAGGATTGCTAATTAGCTACTACAGTCCTCCGCTCTACCAGCTGAGCTATCGAAGGTTTAGCCAGATATGCGTGCAGCTGCTTCCTAGGTTTTTGTGTCAGTGCCAACTAAAAAGAAGTTGGCCCTTCATTTGAAGGTAGTGCCAAGTGGAAGTTTTGGAGGATGCGGGCATCGATCCCGCTACCTCTCGCATGCTAAGCGAGCGCTCTACCATTTGAGCTAATCCCCCTCTACTGTTGCTGGTTTCTGGCACTCGGGTCACACCGCAGTCATGTTATCATGCCTAAACCAAGCTTTGACCATGGGAGAAGAAAGGTTTCTTTTTTTTTTTTTTTTTTTTTTAAGTGTGGATTTTTTGGTGCCTTGAAATATAAAGGACAGTGGAGTTTGCTGGGCTTTGGGTGGCCTGAAAGAACGAGACAGTGAATTTTTGGGGTACCTTTTTCCTGGGAGCATGAAAAATACAAAACTCTGCGCCTAGCAGAGGATGGTTTCGATCCATCGACCTCTGGGTTATGGGCCCAGCACGCTCCCGCTGCGCCACTCTGCTGCTGCTTAAACCTCTCTTACGAGAAGCCACATTACCGTCTGACTGTTGTCAAGCCACTAACGAAGCAGAAGAGTTGGCTTTAGTCACACTAGGGGTGAGAGTTGCATTTTCACGATTGAGAAGTGGTGTGAATTCTATGGCGTTGGTGGTATAGTGGTGAGCATAGCTGCCTTCCAAGCAGTTGACCCGGGTTCGATTCCCGGCCAACGCATTGTTTCTCTTGTTTTGAAGTATTCTTGTTAACACTCTCTCCAGAGGCCAATGGTTGTGCGGTCAGGCTCAAAAAGAGTGCGCCCAGGAGGTATGCAGCTGCAAAGTCTGTGCGAGAGAGCCTCCGAGTTGAAGCATGCAAGGTTGTCGGACACTCAAAAGCATCCTTCGAGCCGGAATCGAACCAGCGACCTAAGGATTGCTAATTAGCTACTACAGTCCTCCGCTCTACCAGCTGAGCTATCGAAGGTTTAGCCAGATATGCGTGCAGCTGCTTCCTAGGTTTTTGTGTCAGTGCCAACTAAAAAGAAGTTGGCCCTTCATTTGAAGGTAGTGCCAAGTGGAAGTTTTGGAGGATGCGGGCATCGATCCCGCTACCTCTCGCATGCTAAGCGAGCGCTCTACCATTTGAGCTAATCCCCCTCTACTGTTGCTGGTTTCTGGCACTCGGGTCACACCGCAGTCATGTTATCATGCCTAAACCAAGCTTTGACCATGGGAGAAGAAAGGTTTCTTTTTTTTTTTTTTTTTTTTTTAAGTGTGGATTTTTTGGTGCCTTGAAATATAAAGGACAGTGGAGTTTGCTGGGCTTTGGGTGGCCTGAAAGAACGAGACAGTGAATTTTTGGGGTACCTTTTTCCTGGGAGCATGAAAAATACAAAACTCTGCGCCTAGCAGAGGATGGTTTCGATCCATCGACCTCTGGGTTATGGGCCCAGCACGCTCCCGCTGCGCCACTCTGCTGCTGCTTAAACCTCTCTTACGAGAAGCCACATTACCGTCTGACTGTTGTCAAGCCACTAACGAAGCAGAAGAGTTGGCTTTAGTCACACTAGGGGTGAGAGTTGCATTTTCACGATTGAGAAGTGGTGTGAATTCTATGGCGTTGGTGGTATAGTGGTGAGCATAGCTGCCTTCCAAGCAGTTGACCCGGGTTCGATTCCCGGCCAACGCATTGTTTCTCTTGTTTTGAAGTATTCTTGTTAACACTCTCTCCAGAGGCCAATGGTTGTGCGGTCAGGCTCAAAAAGAGTGCCCCCAGGAGGTATGCAGCTGCAAAGTCTGTGCGAGAGAGCCTCCGAGTTGAAGCATGCAAGGTTGTCGGACACTCAAAAGCATCCTTCGAGCCGGAATCGAACCAGCGACCTAAGGATTGCTAATTAGCTACTACAGTCCTCCGCTCTACCAGCTGAGCTATCGAAGGTTTAGCCAGATATGCGTGCAGCTGCTTCCTAGGTTTTTGTGTCAGTGCCAACTAAAAAGAAGTTGGCCCTTCATTTGAAGGTAGTGCCAAGTGGAAGTTTTGGAGGATGCGGGCATCGATCCCGCTACCTCTCGCATGCTAAGCGAGCGCTCTACCATTTGAGCTAATCCCCCTCTACTGTTGCTGGTTTCTGGCACTCGGGTCACACCGCAGTCATGTTATCATGCCTAAACCAAGTTTTGACCATGGGAGAAGAAAGGTTTCTTTTTTTTTTTTTTTTTTTTTTTTTTTTAAGTGTGGATTTTTTGGTGCCTTGAAATATAAAGGACAGTGGAGTTTGCTGGGCTTTGGGTGGCCTGAAAGAACGAGACAGTGAATTTTTGGGGTACCTTTTTCCTGGGAGCATGAAAAATACAAAACTCTGCGCCTAGCAGAGGATGGTTTCGATCCATCGACCTCTGGGTTATGGGCCCAGCACGCTCCCGCTGCGCCACTCTGCTGCTGCTTAAACCTCTCTTACGAGAAGCCACATTACCGTCTGACTGTTGTCAAGCCACTAACGAAGCAGAAGAGTTGGCTTTAGTCACACTAGGGGTGAGAGTTGCATTTTCACGATTGAGAAGTGGTGTGAATTCTATGGCGTTGGTGGTATAGTGGTGAGCATAGCTGCCTTCCAAGCAGTTGACCCGGGTTCGATTCCCGGCCAACGCATTGTTTCTCTTGTTTTGAAGTATTCTTGTTAACACTCTCTCCAGAGGCCAATGGTTGTGCGGTCAGGCTCAAAAAGAGTGCGCCCAGGAGGTATGCAGCTGCAAAGTCTGTGCGAGAGAGCCTCCGAGTTGAAGCATGCAAGGTTGTCGGACACTCAAAAGCATCCTTCGAGCCGGAATCGAACCAGCGACCTAAGGATTGCTAATTAGCTACTACAGTCCTCCGCTCTACCAGCTGAGCTATCGAAGGTTTAGCCAGATATGCGTGCAGCTGCTTCCTAGGTTTTTGTGTCAGTGCCAACTAAAAAGAAGTTGGCCCTTCATTTGAAGGTAGTGCCAAGTGGAAGTTTTGGAGGATGCGGGCATCGATCCCGCTACCTCTCGCATGCTAAGCGAGCGCTCTACCATTTGAGCTAATCCCCCTCTACTGTTGCTGGTTTCTGGCACTCGGGTCACACCGCAGTCATGTTATCATGCCTAAACCAAGTTTTGACCATGGGAGAAGAAAGGTTTCTTTTTTTTTTTTTTTTTTTTTTTTTTTTTTAAAGTGTGGATTTTTTGGTGCCTTGAAATATAAAGGACAGTGGAGTTTGCTGGGCTTTGGGTGGCCTGAAAGAACGAGACAGTGAATTTTTGGGGTACATTTTTCCTGGGAGCATGAAAAATACAAAACTCTGCGCCTAGCAGAGGATGGTTTCGATCCATCGACCTCTGGGTTATGGGCCCAGCACGCTCCCGCTGCGCCACTCTGCTGCTGCTTAAACCTCTCTTACGAGAAGCCACATTACCGTCTGACTGTTGTCAAGCCACTAACGAAGCAGAAGAGTTGGCTTTAGTCACACTAGGGGTGAGAGTTGCATTTTCACGATTGAGAAGTGGTGTGAATTCTATGGCGTTGGTGGTATAGTGGTGAGCATAGCTGCCTTCCAAGCAGTTGACCCGGGTTCGATTCCCGGCCAACGCATTGTTACTCTTGTTTTGAAGTATTCTTGTTAACACTCTCTCCAGAGGCCAATGGTTGTGCGGTCAGGCTCAAAAAGAGTGCGCCCAGGAGGTATGCAGCTGCAAAGTCTGTGCGAGAGAGCCTCCGAGTTGAAGCATGCAAGGTTGTCGGACACTCAAAAGCATCCTTCGAGCCGGAATCGAACCAGCGACCTAAGGATTGCTAATTAGCTACTACAGTCCTCCGCTCTACCAGCTGAGCTATCGAAGGTTTAGCCAGATATGCGTGCAGCTGCTTCCTAGGTTTTTGTGTCAGTGCCAACTAAAAAGAAGTTGGCCCTTCATTTGAAGGTAGTGCCAAGTGGAAGTTTTGGAGGATGCGGGCATCGATCCCGCTACCTCTCGCATGCTAAGCGAGCGCTCTACCATTTGAGCTAATCCACCTCTACTGTTGCTGGTTTCTGGCACTCGGGTCACACCGCAGTCATGTTGTCATGCCTAAACCAAGTTTTGACCATGGGAGAAGAAAGGTTTTTTTTTTTTTTTTTTTTTTTTTTTTAAGTGTGGATTTTTTGGTGCCTTGAAATATAAAGGACAGTGGAGTTTGCTGGGCTTTGGGTGGCCTGAAAGAACGAGACAGTGAATTTTTGGGGTACCTTTTTCCTGGGAGCATGAAAAATACAAAACTCTGCGCCTAGCAGAGGATGGTTTCGATCCATCGACCTCTGGGTTATGGGCCCAGCACGCTCCCGCTGCGCCACTCTGCTGCTGCTTAAACCTCTCTTACGAGAAGCCACATTACCGTCTGACTGTTGTCAAGCCACTAACGAAGCAGAAGAGTTGGCTTTAGTCACACTAGGGGTGAGAGTTGCATTTTCACGATTGAGAAGTGGTGTGAATTCTATGGCGTTGGTGGTATAGTGGTGAGCATAGCTGCCTTCCAAGCAGTTGACCCGGGTTCGATTCCCGGCCAACGCATTGTTTCTCTTGTTTTGAAGTATTCTTGTTAACACTCTCTCCAGAGGCCAATGGTTGTGCGGTCAGGCTCAAAAAGAGTGCGCCCAGGAGGTATGCAGCTGCAAAGTCTGTGCGAGAGAGCCTCCGAGTTGAAGCATGCAAGGTTGTCGGACACTCAAAAGCATCCTTCGAGCCGGAATCGAACCAGCGACCTAAGGATTGCTAATTAGCTACTACAGTCCTCCGCTCTACCAGCTGAGCTATCGAAGGTTTAGCCAGATATGCGTGCAGCTGCTTCCTAGGTTTTTGTGTCAGTGCCAACTAAAAAGAAGTTGGCCCTTCATTTGAAGGTAGTGCCAAGTGGAAGTTTTGGAGGATGCGGGCATCGATCCCGCTACCTCTCGCATGCTAAGCGAGCGCTCTACCATTTGAGCTAATCCCCCTCTACTGTTGCTGGTTTCTGGCACTCGGGTCACACCGCAGTCATGTTATCATGCCTAAACCAAGCTTTGACCATGGGAGAAGAAAGGTTTCTTTTTTTTTTTTTTTTTTTTTTAAGTGTGGATTTTTTGGTGCCTTGAAATATAAAGGACAGTGGAGTTTGCTGGGCTTTGGGTGGCCTGAAAGAACGAGACAGTGAATTTTTGGGGTACCTTTTTCCTGGGAGCATGAAAAATACAAAACTCTGCGCCTAGCAGAGGATGGTTTCGATCCATCGACCTCTGGGTTATGGGCCCAGCACGCTCCCGCTGCGCCACTCTGCTGCTGCTTAAACCTCTCTTACGAGAAGCCACATTACCGTCTGACTGTTGTCAAGCCACTAACGAAGCAGAAGAGTTGGCTTTAGTCACACTAGGGGTGAGAGTTGCATTTTCACGATTGAGAAGTGGTGTGAATTCTATGGCGTTGGTGGTATAGTGGTGAGCATAGCTGCCTTCCAAGCAGTTGACCCGGGTTCGATTCCCGGCCAACGCATTGTTTCTCTTGTTTTGAAGTATTCTTGTTAACACTCTCTCCAGAGGCCAATGGTTGTGCGGTCAGGCTCAAAAAGAGTGCGCCCAGGAGGTATGCAGCTGCAAAGTCTGTGCGAGAGAGCCTCCGAGTTGAAGCATGCAAGGTTGTCGGACACTCAAAAGCATCCTTCGAGCCGGAATCGAACCAGCGACCTAAGGATTGCTAATTAGCTACTACAGTCCTCCGCTCTACCAGCTGAGCTATCGAAGGTTTAGCCAGATATGCGTGCAGCTGCTTCCTAGGTTTTTGTGTCAGTGCCAACTAAAAAGAAGTTGGCCCTTCATTTGAAGGTAGTGCCAAGTGGAAGTTTTGGAGGATGCGGGCATCGATCCCGCTACCTCTCGCATGCTAAGCGAGCGCTCTACCATTTGAGCTAATCCCCCTCTACTGTTGCTGGTTTCTGGCACTCGGGTCACACCGCAGTCATGTTGTCATGCCTAAACCAAGTTTTGACCATGGGAGAAGAAAGGTTTTTTTTTTTTTTTTTTTTTTTTTTTTAAGTGTGGATTTTTTGGTGCCTTGAAATATAAAGGACAGTGGAGTTTGCTGGGCTTTGGGTGGCCTGAAAGAACGAGACAGTGAATTTTTGGGGTACCTTTTTCCTGGGAGCATGAAAAATACAAAACTCTGCGCCTAGCAGAGGATGGTTTCGATCCATCGACCTCTGGGTTATGGGCCCAGCACGCTCCCGCTGCGCCACTCTGCTGCTGCTTAAACCTCTCTTACGAGAAGCCACATTACCGTCTGACTGTTGTCAAGCCACTAACGAAGCAGAAGAGTTGGCTTTAGTCACACTAGGGGTGAGAGTTGCATTTTCACGATTGAGAAGTGGTGTGAATTCTATGGCGTTGGTGGTATAGTGGTGAGCATAGCTGCCTTCCAAGCAGTTGACCCGGGTTCGATTCCCGGCCAACGCATTGTTTCTCTTGTTTTGAAGTATTCTTGTTAACACTCTCTCCAGAGGCCAATGGTTGTGCGGTCAGGCTCAAAAAGAGTGCGCCCAGGAGGTATGCAGCTGCAAAGTCTGTGCGAGAGAGCCTCCGAGTTGAAGCATGCAAGGTTGTCGGACACTCAAAAGCATCCTTCGAGCCGGAATCGAACCAGCGACCTAAGGATTGCTAATTAGCTACTACAGTCCTCCGCTCTACCAGCTGAGCTATCGAAGGTTTAGCCAGATATGCGTGCAGCTGCTTCCTAGGTTTTTGTGTCAGTGCCAACTAAAAAGAAGTTGGCCCTTCATTTGAAGGTAGTGCCAAGTGGAAGTTTTGGAGGATGCGGGCATCGATCCCGCTACCTCTCGCATGCTAAGCGAGCGCTCTACCATTTGAGCTAATCCCCCTCTACTGTTGCTGGTTTCTGGCACTCGGGTCACACCGCAGTCATGTTATCATGCCTAAACCAAGCTTTGACCATGGGAGAAGAAAGGTTTCTTTTTTTTTTTTTTTTTTTTTTAAGTGTGGATTTTTTGGTGCCTTGAAATATAAAGGACAGTGGAGTTTGCTGGGCTTTGGGTGGCCTGAAAGAACGAGACAGTGAATTTTTGGGGTACCTTTTTCCTGGGAGCATGAAAAATACAAAACTCTGCGCCTAGCAGAGGATGGTTTCGATCCATCGACCTCTGGGTTATGGGCCCAGCACGCTCCCGCTGCGCCACTCTGCTGCTGCTTAAACCTCTCTTACGAGAAGCCACATTACCGTCTGACTGTTGTCAAGCCACTAACGAAGCAGAAGAGTTGGCTTTAGTCACACTAGGGGTGAGAGTTGCATTTTCACGATTGAGAAGTGGTGTGAATTCTATGGCGTTGGTGGTATAGTGGTGAGCATAGCTGCCTTCCAAGCAGTTGACCCGGGTTTGATTCCCGGCCAACGCATTGTTTCTCTTGTTTTGAAGTATTCTTGTTAACACTCTCTCCAGAGGCCAATGGTTGTGCGGTCAGGCTCAAAAAGAGTGCGCCCAGGAGGTATGCAGCTGCAAAGTCTGTGCGAGAGAGCCTCCGAGTTGAAGCATGCAAGGTTGTCGGACACTCAAAAGCATCCTTCGAGCCGGAATCGAACCAGCGACCTAAGGATTGCTAATTAGCTACTACAGTCCTCCGCTCTACCAGCTGAGCTATCGAAGGTTTAGCCAGATATGCGTGCAGCTGCTTCCTAGGTTTTTGTGTCAGTGCCAACTAAAAAGAAGTTGGCCCTTCATTTGAAGGTAGTGCCAAGTTGAAGTTTTGGAGGATGCGGGCATCGATCCCGCTACCTCTCGCATGCTAAGCGAGCGCTCTACCATTTGAGCTAATCCCCCTCTACTGTTGCTGGTTTCTGGCACTCGGGTCACACCGCAGTCATGTTATCATGCCTAAACCAAGTTTTGACCATGGGAGAAGAAAGGTTTCTTTTTTTTTTTTTTTTTTTTTTTTTTTTTAAAGTGTGGATTTTTTGGTGCCTTGAAATATAAAGGACAGTGGAGTTTGCTGGGCTTTGGGTGGCCTGAAAGAACGAGACAGTGAATTTTTGGGGTACCTTTTTCCTGGGAGCATGAAAAATACAAAACTCTGCGCCTAGCAGAGGATGGTTTCGATCCATCGACCTCTGGGTTATGGGCCCAGCACGCTCCCGCTGCGCCACTCTGCTGCTGCTTAAACCTCTCTTACGAGAAGCCACATTACCGTCTGACTGTTGTCAAGCCACTAACGAAGCAGAAGAGTTGGCTTTAGTCACACTAGGGGTGAGAGTTGCATTTTCACGATTGAGAAGTGGTGTGAATTCTATGGCGTTGGTGGTATAGTGGTGAGCATAGCTGCCTTCCAAGCAGTTGACCCGGGTTCGATTCCCGGCCAACGCATTGTTTCTCTTGTTTTGAAGTATTCTTGTTAACACTCTCTCCAGAGGCCAATGGTTGTGCGGTCAGGCTCAAAAAGAGTGCGCCCAGGAGGTATGCAGCTGCAAAGTCTGTGCGAGAGAGCCTCCGAGTTGAAGCATGCAAGGTTGTCGGACACTCAAAAGCATCCTTCGAGCCGGAATCGAACCAGCGACCTAAGGATTGCTAATTAGCTACTACAGTCCTCCGCTCTACCAGCTGAGCTATCGAAGGTTTAGCCAGATATGCGTGCAGCTGCTTCCTAGGTTTTTGTGTCAGTGCCAACTAAAAAGAAGTTGGCCCTTCATTTGAAGGTAGTGCCAAGTGGAAGTTTTGGAGGATGCGGGCATCGATCCCGCTACCTCTCGCATGCTAAGCGAGCGCTCTACCATTTGAGCTAATCCCCCTCTACTGTTGCTGGTTTCTGGCACTCGGGTCACACCGCAGTCATGTTGTCATGCCTAAACCAAGTTTTGACCATGGGAGAAGAAAGGTTTTTTTTTTTTTTTTTTTTTTTTTTTTAAGTGTGGATTTTTTGGTGCCTTGAAATATAAAGGACAGTGGAGTTTGCTGGGCTTTGGGTGGCCTGAAAGAACGAGACAGTGAATTTTTGGGGTACCTTTTTCCTGGGAGCATGAAAAATACAAAACTCTGCGCCTAGCAGAGGATGGTTTCGATCCATCGACCTCTGGGTTATGGGCCCAGCACGCTCCCGCTGCGCCACTCTGCTGCTGCTTAAACCTCTCTTACGAGAAGCCACATTACCGTCTGACTGTTGTCAAGCCACTAACGAAGCAGAAGAGTTGGCTTTAGTCACACTAGGGGTGAGAGTTGCATTTTCACGATTGAGAAGTGGTGTGAATTCTATGGCGTTGGTGGTATAGTGGTGAGCATAGCTGCCTTCCAAGCAGTTGACCCGGGTTCGATTCCCGGCCAACGCATTGTTTCTCTTGTTTTGAAGTATTCTTGTTAACACTCTCTCCAGAGGCCAATGGTTGTGCGGTCAGGCTCAAAAAGAGTGCGCCCAGGAGGTATGCAGCTGCAAAGTCTGTGCGAGAGAGCCTCCGAGTTGAAGCATGCAAGGTTGTCGGACACTCAAAAGCATCCTTCGAGCCGGAATCGAACCAGCGACCTAAGGATTGCTAATTAGCTACTACAGTCCTCCGCTCTACCAGCTGAGCTATCGAAGGTTTAGCCAGATATGCGTGCAGCTGCTTCCTAGGTTTTTGTGTCAGTGCCAACTAAAAAGAAGTTGGCCCTTCATTTGAAGGTAGTGCCAAGTGGAAGTTTTGGAGGATGCGGGCATCGATCCCGCTACCTCTCGCATGCTAAGCGAGCGCTCTACCATTTGAGCTAATCCCCCTCTACTGTTGCTGGTTTCTGGCACTCGGGTCACACCGCAGTCATGTTGTCATGCCTAAACCAAGTTTTGACCATGGGAGAAGAAAGGTTTTTTTTTTTTTTTTTTTTTTTTTTTTAAGTGTGGATTTTTTGGTGCCTTGAAATATAAAGGACAGTGGAGTTTGCTGGGCTTTGGGTGGCCTGAAAGAACGAGACAGTGAATTTTTGGGGTACCTTTTTCCTGGGAGCATGAAAAATACAAAACTCTGCGCCTAGCAGAGGATGGTTTCGATCCATCGACCTCTGGGTTATGGGCCCAGCACGCTCCCGCTGCGCCACTCTGCTGCTGCTTAAACCTCTCTTACGAGAAGCCACATTACCGTCTGACTGTTGTCAAGCCACTAACGAAGCAGAAGAGTTGGCTTTAGTCACACTAGGGGTGAGAGTTGCATTTTCACGATTGAGAAGTGGTGTGAATTCTATGGCGTTGGTGGTATAGTGGTGAGCATAGCTGCCTTCCAAGCAGTTGACCCGGGTTCGATTCCCGGCCAACGCATTGTTTCTCTTGTTTTGAAGTATTCTTGTTAACACTCTCTCCAGAGGCCAATGGTTGTGCGGTCAGGCTCAAAAAGAGTGCGCCCAGGAGGTATGCAGCTGCAAAGTCTGTGCGAGAGAGCCTCCGAGTTGAAGCATGCAAGGTTGTCGGACACTCAAAAGCATCCTTCGAGCCGGAATCGAACCAGCGACCTAAGGATTGCTAATTAGCTACTACAGTCCTCCGCTCTACCAGCTGAGCTATCGAAGGTTTAGCCAGATATGCGTGCAGCTGCTTCCTAGGTTTTTGTGTCAGTGCCAACTAAAAAGAAGTTGGCCCTTCATTTGAAGGTAGTGCCAAGTGGAAGTTTTGGAGGATGCGGGCATCGATCCCGCTACCTCTCGCATGCTAAGCGAGCGCTCTACCATTTGAGCTAATCCCCCTCTACTGTTGCTGGTTTCTGGCACTCGGGTCACACCGCAGTCATGTTATCATGCCTAAACCAAGCTTTGACCATGGGAGAAGAAAGGTTTCTTTTATTTTTTTTTTTTTTTTAAGTGTGGATTTTTTGGTGCCTTGAAATATAAAGGACAGTGGAGTTTGCTGGGCTTTGGGTGGCCTGAAAGAACGAGACAGTGAATTTTTGGGGTACCTTTTTCCTGGGAGCATGAAAAATACAAAACTCTGCGCCTAGCAGAGGATGGTTTCGATCCATCGACCTCTGGGTTATGGGCCCAGCACGCTCCCGCTGCGCCACTCTGCTGCTGCTTAAACCTCTCTTACGAGAAGCCACATTACCGTCTGACTGTTGTCAAGCCACTAACGAAGCAGAAGAGTTGGCTTTAGTCACACTAGGGGTGAGAGTTGCATTTTCACGATTGAGAAGTGGTGTGAATTCTATGGCGTTGGTGGTATAGTGGTGAGCATAGCTGCCTTCCAAGCAGTTGACCCGGGTTCGATTCCCGGCCAACGCATTGTTTCTCTTGTTTTGAAGTATTCTTGTTAACACTCTCTCCAGAGGCCAATGGTTGTGCGGTCAGGCTCAAAAAGAGTGCGCCCAGGAGGTATGCAGCTGCAAAGTCTGTGCGAGAGAGCCTCCGAGTTGAAGCATGCAAGGTTGTCGGACACTCAAAAGCATCCTTCGAGCCGGAATCGAACCAGCGACCTAAGGATTGCTAATTAGCTACTACAGTCCTCCGCTCTACCAGCTGAGCTATCGAAGGTTTAGCCAGATATGCGTGCAGCTGCTTCCTAGGTTTTTGTGTCAGTGCCAACTAAAAAGAAGTTGGCCCTTCATTTGAAGGTAGTGCCAAGTGGAAGTTTTGGAGGATGCGGGCATCGATCCCGCTACCTCTCGCATGCTAAGCGAGCGCTCTACCATTTGAGCTAATCCCCCTCTACTGTTGCTGGTTTCTGGCACTCGGGTCACACCGCAGTCATGTTATCATGCCTAAACCAAGTTTTGACCATGGGAGAAGAAAGGTTTCTTTTTTTTTTTTTTTTTTTTTTTTTTTTAAAGTGTGGATTTTTTGGTGCCTTGAAATATAAAGGACAGTGGAGTTTGCTGGGCTTTGGGTGGCCTGAAAGAACGAGACAGTGAATTTTTGGGGTACCTTTTTCCTGGGAGCATGAAAAATACAAAACTCTGCGCCTAGCAGAGGATGGTTTCGATCCATCGACCTCTGGGTTATGGGCCCAGCACGCTCCCGCTGCGCCACTCTGCTGCTGCTTAAACCTCTCTTACGAGAAGCCACATTACCGTCTGACTGTTGTCAAGCCACTAACGAAGCAGAAGAGTTGGCTTTAGTCACACTAGGGGTGAGAGTTGCATTTTCACGATTGAGAAGTGGTGTGAATTCTATGGCGTTGGTGGTATAGTGGTGAGCATAGCTGCCTTCCAAGCAGTTGACCCGGGTTCGATTCCCGGCCAACGCATTGTTACTCTTGTTTTGAAGTATTCTTGTTAACACTCTCTCCAGAGGCCAATGGTTGTGCGGTCAGGCTCAAAAAGAGTGCGCCCAGGAGGTATGCAGCTGCAAAGTCTGTGCGAGAGAGCCTCCGAGTTGAAGCATGCAAGGTTGTCGGACACTCAAAAGCATCCTTCGAGCCGGAATCGAACCAGCGACCTAAGGATTGCTAATTAGCTACTACAGTCCTCCGCTCTACCAGCTGAGCTATCGAAGGTTTAGCCAGATATGCGTGCAGCTGCTTCCTAGGTTTTTGTGTCAGTGCCAACTAAAAAGAAGTTGGCCCTTCATTTGAAGGTAGTGCCAAGTGGAAGTTTTGGAGGATGCGGGCATCGATCCCGCTACCTCTCGCATGCTAAGCGAGCGCTCTACCATTTGAGCTAATCCCCCTCTACTGTTGCTGGTTTCTGGCACTCGGGTCACACCGCAGTCATGTTATCATGCCTAAACCAAGTTTTGACCATGGGAGAAGAAAGGTTTCTTTTTTTTTTTTTTTTTTTTTTTTTTTAAAGTGTGGATTTTTTGGTGCCTTGAAATATAAAGGACAGTGGAGTTTGCTGGGCTTTGGGTGGCCTGAAAGAACGAGACAGTGAATTTTTGGGGTACCTTTTTCCTGGGAGCATGAAAAATACAAAACTCTGCGCCTAGCAGAGGATGGTTTCGATCCATCGACCTCTGGGTTATGGGCCCAGCACGCTCCCGCTGCGCCACTCTGCTGCTGCTTAAACCTCTCTTACGAGAAGCCACATTACCGTCTGACTGTTGTCAAGCCACTAACGAAGCAGAAGAGTTGGCTTTAGTCACACTAGGGGTGAGAGTTGCATTTTCACGATTGAGAAGTGGTGTGAATTCTATGGCGTTGGTGGTATAGTGGTGAGCATAGCTGCCTTCCAAGCAGTTGACCCGGGTTCGATTCCCGGCCAACGCATTGTTTCTCTTGTTTTGAAGTATTCTTGTTAACACTCTCTCCAGAGGCCAATGGTTGTGCGGTCAGGCTCAAAAAGAGTGCGCCCAGGAGGTATGCAGCTGCAAAGTCTGTGCGAGAGAGCCTCCGAGTTGAAGCATGCAAGGTTGTCGGACACTCAAAAGCATCCTTCGAGCCGGAATCGAACCAGCGACCTAAGGATTGCTAATTAGCTACTACAGTCCTCCGCTCTACCAGCTGAGCTATCGAAGGTTTAGCCAGATATGCGTGCAGCTGCTTCCTAGGTTTTTGTGTCAGTGCCAACTAAAAAGAAGTTGGCCCTTCATTTGAAGGTAGTGCCAAGTGGAAGTTTTGGAGGATGCGGGCATCGATCCCGCTACCTCTCGCATGCTAAGCGAGCGCTCTACCATTTGAGCTAATCCCCCTCTACTGTTGCTGGTTTCTGGCACTCGGGTCACACCGCAGTCATGTTATCATGCCTAAACCAAGTTTTGACCATGGGAGAAGAAAGGTTTCTTTTTTTTTTTTTTTTTTTTTTTTTTTTAAAGTGTGGATTTTTTGGTGCCTTGAAATATAAAGGACAGTGGAGTTTGCTGGGCTTTGGGTGGCCTGAAAGAACGAGACAGTGAATTTTTGGGGTACCTTTTTCCTGGGAGCATGAAAAATACAAAACTCTGCGCCTAGCAGAGGATGGTTTCGATCCATCGACCTCTGGGTTATGGGCCCAGCACGCTCCCGCTGCGCCACTCTGCTGCTGCTTAAACCTCTCTTACGAGAAGCCACATTACCGTCTGACTGTTGTCAAGCCACTAACGAAGCAGAAGAGTTGGCTTTAGTCACACTAGGGGTGAGAGTTGCATTTTCACGATTGAGAAGTGGTGTGAATTCTATGGCGTTGGTGGTATAGTGGTGAGCATAGCTGCCTTCCAAGCAGTTGACCCGGGTTCGATTCCCGGCCAACGCATTGTTACTCTTGTTTTGAAGTATTCTTGTTAACACTCTCTCCAGAGGCCAATGGTTGTGCGGTCAGGCTCAAAAAGAGTGCGCCCAGGAGGTATGCAGCTGCAAAGTCTGTGCGAGAGAGCCTCCGAGTTGAAGCATGCAAGGTTGTCGGACACTCAAAAGCATCCTTCGAGCCGGAATCGAACCAGCGACCTAAGGATTGCTAATTAGCTACTACAGTCCTCCGCTCTACCAGCTGAGCTATCGAAGGTTTAGCCAGATATGCGTGCAGCTGCTTCCTAGGTTTTTGTGTCAGTGCCAACTAAAAAGAAGTTGGCCCTTCATTTGAAGGTAGTGCCAAGTGGAAGTTTTGGAGGATGCGGGCATCGATCCCGCTACCTCTCGCATGCTAAGCGAGCGCTCTACCATTTGAGCTAATCCCCCTCTACTGTTGCTGGTTTCTGGCACTCGGGTCACACCGCAGTCATGTTATCATGCCTAAACCAAGTTTTGACCATGGGAGAAGAAAGGTTTCTTTTTTTTTTTTTTTTTTTTTTTTTTTAAAGTGTGGATTTTTTGGTGCCTTGAAATATAAAGGACAGTGGAGTTTGCTGGGCTTTGGGTGGCCTGAAAGAACGAGACAGTGAATTTTTGGGGTACCTTTTTCCTGGGAGCATGAAAAATACAAAACTCTGCGCCTAGCAGAGGATGGTTTCGATCCATCGACCTCTGGGTTATGGGCCCAGCACGCTCCCGCTGCGCCACTCTGCTGCTGCTTAAACCTCTCTTACGAGAAGCCACATTACCGTCTGACTGTTGTCAAGCCACTAACGAAGCAGAAGAGTTGGCTTTAGTCACACTAGGGGTGAGAGTTGCATTTTCACGATTGAGAAGTGGTGTGAATTCTATGGCGTTGGTGGTATAGTGGTGAGCATAGCTGCCTTCCAAGCAGTTGACCCGGGTTCGATTCCCGGCCAACGCATTGTTTCTCTTGTTTTGAAGTATTCTTGTTAACACTCTCTCCAGAGGCCAATGGTTGTGCGGTCAGGCTCAAAAAGAGTGCGCCCAGGAGGTATGCAGCTGCAAAGTCTGTGCGAGAGAGCCTCCGAGTTGAAGCATGCAAGGTTGTCGGACACTCAAAAGCATCCTTCGAGCCGGAATCGAACCAGCGACCTAAGGATTGCTAATTAGCTACTACAGTCCTCCGCTCTACCAGCTGAGCTATCGAAGGTTTAGCCAGATATGCGTGCAGCTGCTTCCTAGGTTTTTGTGTCAGTGCCAACTAAAAAGAAGTTGGCCCTTCATTTGAAGGTAGTGCCAAGTGGAAGTTTTGGAGGATGCGGGCATCGATCCCGCTACCTCTCGCATGCTAAGCGAGCGCTCTACCATTTGAGCTAATCCCCCTCTACTGTTGCTGGTTTCTGGCACTCGGGTCACACCGCAGTCATGTTATCATGCCTAAACCAAGTTTTGACCATGGGAGAAGAAAGGTTTCTTTTTTTTTTTTTTTTTTTTTTTTTTTAAGTGTGGATTTTTTGGTGCCTTGAAATATAAAGGACAGTGGAGTTTGCTGGGCTTTGGGTGGCCTGAAAGAACGAGACAGTGAATTTTTGGGGTACCTTTTTCCTGGGAGCATGAAAAATACAAAACTCTGCGCCTAGCAGAGGATGGTTTCGATCCATCGACCTCTGGGTTATGGGCCCAGCACGCTCCCGCTGCGCCACTCTGCTGCTGCTTAAACCTCTCTTACGAGAAGCCACATTACCGTCTGACTGTTGTCAAGCCACTAACGAAGCAGAAGAGTTGGCTTTAGTCACACTAGGGGTGAGAGTTGCATTTTCACGATTGAGAAGTGGTGTGAATTCTATGGCGTTGGTGGTATAGTGGTGAGCATAGCTGCCTTCCAAGCAGTTGACCCGGGTTCGATTCCCGGCCAACGCATTGTTTCTCTTGTTTTGAAGTATTCTTGTTAACACTCTCTCCAGAGGCCAATGGTTGTGCGGTCAGGCTCAAAAAGAGTGCGCCCAGGAGGTATGCAGCTGCAAAGTCTGTGCGAGAGAGCCTCCGAGTTGAAGCATGCAAGGTTGTCGGACACTCAAAAGCATCCTTCGAGCCGGAATCGAACCAGCGACCTAAGGATTGCTAACTAGCTACTACAGTCCTCCGCTCTACCAGCTGAGCTATCGAAGGTTTAGCCAGATATGCGTGCAGCTGCTTCCTAGGTTTTTGTGTCAGTGCCAACTAAAAAGAAGTTGGCCCTTCATTTGAAGGTAGGGCCAAGTGGAAGTTTTGGAGGATGCGGGCATCGATCCCGCTACCTCTCCCATGCTAAGCGAGCGCTCTACCATTTGAGCTAATCCCCCTCTACGGTTGCTGGCTTCTGGCACTCGGGTCACACCGCAGTCATGTTATCATGCCTAAACCAAGCTTTGACCATGGGAGAAGAAAGGTTTCTTTTTTTTTTTTTTTTTTTTAAGTGTGGATTTTTTGGTGCCTTGAAATATAAAGGACAGTGGAGTTTGCTGGGCTTTGGGTGGCCTGAAAGAACGAGACAGTGAATTTTTGGGGTACCTTTTTCCTGGGAGCATGAAAAATACAAAACTCTGCGCCTAGCAGAGGATGGTTTCGATCCATCGACCTCTGGGTTATGGGCCCAGCACGCTCCCGCTGCGCCACTCTGCTGCTGCTTAAACCTCTCTTACGAGAAGCCACATTACCTTCTGACTGTTGTCAAGCCACTAACGAAGCAGAAGAGTTGGCTTTAGTCACACTAGGGGTGAGAGTTGCATTTTCACGATTGAGAAGTGGTGCGAATTCTATGGCGTTGGTGGTATAGTGGTGAGCATAGCTGCCTTCCAAGCAGTTGACCCGGGTTCGATTCCCGGCCAACGCATTGTTTCTCTTGTTTTGAAGTATTCTTGTTAACACTCTCTCCAGAGGCCAATGGTTGTGCGGTCAGGCTCAAAAAGAGTGCGGCCAGGAGGTATGCAGCTGCAAAGTCTGTGCAAGAGAGCCTCCAAGTTGAAGCATGCAAGGTTATCGGACACTCAAAAGCATCCTTCGAGCCGGAATCGAACCAGCGACCTAAGGATTGCTAACTAGCTACTACAGTCCTCCGCTCTACCAGCTGAGCTATCGAAGGTTTAGCCAGATATGCGTGCAGCTGCTTCCTAGGTTTTTGTGTCAGTGCCAACTAAAAAGAAGTTGGCCCTTCATTTGAAGGTAGTGCCAAGTGGAAGTTTTGGAGGATGCGGGCATCGATCCCGCTACCTCTCGCATGCTAAGCGAGCGCTCTACCATTTGAGCTAATCCCCCTCTACGGTTGCTGGCTTCTGGCACTCGGGTCACACCGCAGTCATGTTATTATGCCTAAACCAAGCTTTGACCATGGGAGAAGAAAGGTTTCTTTTTTTTTTTTTAAGTGTGGATTTTTTGGTGCCTTGAAATATAAAGGACAGTGGAGTTTGCTGGGCTTTGGGTGGCCTGAAAGAACGAGACAGTGAATTTTTGGGGTACCTTTTTCCTGGGAGCATGAAAAATACAAAACTCTGCGCCTAGCAGAGGATGGTTTCGATCCATCGACCTCTGGGTTATGGGCCCAGCACGCTCCCGCTGCGCCACTCTGCTGCTGCTTAAACCTCTCTTACGAGAAGCCACATTACCTTCTGACTGTTGTCAAGCCACTAACGAAGCAGAAGAGTTGGCTTTAGTCACACTAGGGGTGAGAGTTGCATTTTCACGATTGAGAAGTGGTGCGAATTCTATGGCGTTGGTGGTATAGTGGTGAGCATAGCTGCCTTCCAAGCAGTTGACCTGGGTTCGATTCCCGGCCAACGCATTGTTTCTCTTGTTTTGAAGTATTCTTGTTAACACTCTCTCCAGAGGCCAATGGTTGTGCGGTCAGGCTCAAAAAGAGTGCGGCCAGGAGGTATGCAGCTGCAAAGTCTGTGCAAGAGAGCCTCCAAGTTGAAGCATGCAAGGTTATCGGACACTCAAAAGCATCCTTCGAGCCGGAATCGAACCAGCGACCTAAGGATTGCTAACTAGCTACTACAGTCCTCCGCTCTACCAGCTGAGCTATCGAAGGTTTAGCCAGATATGCGTGCAGCTGCTTCCTAGGTTTTTGTGTCAGTGCCAACTAAAAAGAAGTTGGCCCTTCATTTGAAGGTAGTGCCAAGTGGAAGTTTTGGAGGATGCGGGCATCGATCCCGCTACCTCTCGCATGCTAAGCGAGCGCTCTACCATTTGAGCTAATCCCCCTCTACGGTTGCTGGCTTCTGGCACTCGGGTCACACCGCAGTCATGTTATTATGCCTAAACCAAGCTTTGACCATGGGAGAAGAAAGGTTTCTTTTTTTTTTTTTTTTTTTTTAAGTGTGGATTTTTTGGTGCCTTGAAATATAAAGGACAGTGGAGTTTGCTGGGCTTTGGGTGGCCTGAAAGAACGAGACAGTGAATTTTTGGGGTACCTTTTTCCTGGGAGCATGAAAAATACAAAACTCTGCGCCTAGCAGAGGATGGTTTCGATCCATCGACCTCTGGGTTATGGGCCCAGCACGCTCCCGCTGCGCCACTCTGCTGCTGCTTAAACCTCTCTTACGAGAAGCCACATTACCTTCTGACTGTTGTCAAGCCACTAACGAAGCAGAAGAGTTGGCTTTAGTCACACTAGGGGTGAGAGTTGCATTTTCACGATTGAGAAGTGGTGCGAATTCTATGGCGTTGGTGGTATAGTGGTGAGCATAGCTGCCTTCCAAGCAGTTGACCCGGGTTCGATTCCCGGCCAACGCATTGTTTCTCTTGTTTTGAAGTATTCTTGTTAACACTCTCTCCAGAGGCCAATGGTTGTGCGGTCAGGCTCAAAAAGAGTGCGGCCAGGAGGTATGCAGCTGCAAAGTCTGTGCAAGAGAGCCTCCAAGTTGAAGCATGCAAGGTTGTCGGACACTCAAAAGCATCCTTCGAGCCGGAATCGAACCAGCGACCTAAGGATTGCTAACTAGCTACTACAGTCCTCCGCTCTACCAGCTGAGCTATCGAAGGTTTAGCCAGATATGCGTGCAGCTGCTTCCTAGGTTTTTGTGTCAGTGCCAACTAAAAAGAAGTTGGCCCTTCATTTGAAGGTAGTGCCAAGTGGAAGTTTTGGAGGATGCGGGCATCGATCCCGCTACCTCTCGCATGCTAAGCGAGCGC